>NC_090375.1:3005157-3128306 GCF_036365525.1 Heterodontus francisci | reverse complement strand
TTTCCTGTGCTGCAGTGTATTATATTAGTCACTGTGCTGCGAGTGTATTATATTAGTCACTGTGCTGCAGTGTATTATATTAGTTCCTGTGCTGGAGTGTATTATATTAGTCCCTGTGCTGCAGTGTATTATATTAGTCACTGTGCTGGAGTGTATTATATTAGTCCCTGTGCTGCAGTGTATTATATTAGTCACTGTGCTGGAGTGTATTATATTAGTCCCTGTGCTGGAGTGTATTATATTAGTCACTGTGCTGGAGTGTATTATATTAGTCACTGTGCTGGCAGTGTATTATATTAGTCACTGTGCTGAGTGTATTATATTAGTCCTGTGCTGGAGTGTATTATATTAGTCACTGTGCTGGAGTGTATTATATTAGTCCCTGTGCTGAGTGTATTATATTAGTCACTGTGCTGGAGTGTATTATATTAGTCACTGTGCTGGAGTGTATTATATTAGTCACTGTGCTGGAGTGTATTATATTAGTCACTGTGCTGGAGTGTATTATATTAGTCCCTGTGCTGGAGTGTATTATATTAGTCACTGTGCTGGAGTGTATTATATTAGTCACTGTGCTGGAGTGTATTATATTAGTCACTGTGCTGGAGTGTATTATATTAGTCCCTGTGCTGGAGTGTATTATATTAGTCACTGTGCTGCAGTGTATTATATTAGTCACTGTGCTGGAGTGTATTATATTAGTCACTGTGCTGGAGTGTATTATATTAGTCCCTGTGCTGGAGTGTATTATATTAGTCACTGTGCTGGAGTGTATTATATTAGTCACTGTGCTGGAGTGTATTATATTAGTCCCTGTGCTGGAGTGTATTATATTAGTCCCTGTGCTGGAGTGTATTATATTAGTCACTGTGCTGGAGTGTATTATATTAGTCACTGTGCTGGAGTGTATTATATTAGTCACTGTGCTGGAGTGTATTATATTAGTCCCTGTGCTGGAGTGTATTATATTAGTCACTGTGCTGGAGTGTATTATATTAGTCCCTGTGCTGCAGTGTATTATATTAGTCACTGTGCTGAGTGTATTATATTAGTCACTGTGCTGGAGTGTATTATATTAGTCACTGTGCTGGAGTGTATTATATTAGTCACTGTGCTGGAGTGTATTATATTAGTCCCTGTGCTGGAGTGTATTATATTAGTCACTGTGCTGGAGTGTATTATATTAGTCCTGTGCTGGAGTGTATTATATTAGTCACTGTGCTGGAGTGTATTATATTAGTCACTGTGCTGGAGTGTATTATATTAGTCCCTGTGCTGGAGTGTATTATATTAGTCACTGTGCTGGAGTGTATTATATTAGTCACTGTGCTGGAGTGTATTATATTAGTCACTGTGCTGGAGTGTATTATATTAGTCCCTGTGCTGGAGTGTATTATATTAGTCACTGTGCTGGAGTGTATTATATTAGTCACTGTGCTGGAGTGTATTATATTAGTCCCTGTGCTGGAGTGTATTATATTAGTCACTGTGCTGGAGTGTATTATATTAGTCACTGTGCTGGAGTGTATTATATTAGTCACTGTGCTGGAGTGTATTATATTAGTCACTGTGCTGGAGTGTATTATATTAGTCCCTGTGCTGGAGTGTATTATATTAGTCACTGTGCTGGAGTGTATTATATTAGTCACTGTGCTGGAGTGTATTATATTAGTCACTGTGCTGGAGTGTATTATATTAGTCACTGTGCTGGAGTGTATTATATTAGTCACTGTGCTGGAGTGTATTATATTAGTCCCTGTGCTGGAGTGTATTATATTAGTCACTGTGCTGGAGTGTATTATATTAGTCACTGTGCTGGAGTGTATTATATTAGTCACTGTGCTGGAGTGTATTATATTAGTCACTGTGCTGGAGTGTATTATATTAGTCACTGTGCTGGAGTGTATTATATTAGTCACTGTGCTGGAGTGTATTATATTAGTCACTGTGCTGGAGTGTATTATATTAGTCACTGTGCTGGAGTGTATTATATTAGTCACTGTGCTGGAGTGTATTATATTAGTCACTGTGCTGGAGTGTATTATATTAGTCACTGTGCTGGAGTGTATTATATTAGTCCCTGTGCTGGAGTGTATTATATTAGTCACTGTGCTGGAGTGTATTATATTAGTCACTGTGCTGGAGTGTATTATATTAGTCACTGTGCTGGAGTGTATTATATTAGTCACTGTGCTGGAGTGTATTATATTAGTCCCTGTGCTGGAGTGTATTATATTAGTCACTGTGCTGGAGTGTATTATATTAGTCACTGTGCTGGAGTGTATTATATTAGTCACTGTGCTGGAGTGTATTATATTAGTCACTGTGCTGGAGTGTATTATATTAGTCCCTGTGCTGGAGTGTATTATATTAGTCCCTGTGCTGGAGTGTATTATATTAGTCACTGTGCTGGAGTGTATTATATTAGTCACTGTGCTGGAGTGTATTATATTAGTCACTGTGCTGGAGTGTATTATATTAGTCACTGTGCTGGAGTGTATTATATTAGTCCCTGTGCTGGAGTGTATTATATTAGTCACTGTGCTGGAGTGTATTATATTAGTCACTGTGCTGGAGTGTATTATATTAGTCACTGTGCTGGAGTGTATTATATTAGTCACTGTGCTGGAGTGTATTATATTAGTCCCTGTGCTGGAGTGTATTATATTAGTCCCCTGTGCTGGAGTGTATTATATTAGTCACTGTGCTGGAGTGTATTATATTAGTCACTGTGCTGGAGTGTATTATATTAGTCACTGTGCTGGAGTGTATTATATTAGTCACTGTGCTGGAGTGTATTATATTAGTCACTGTGCTGGAGTGTATTATATTAGTCACTGTGCTGGAGTGTATTATATTAGTCACTGTGCTGGAGTGTATTATATTAGTCACTGTGCTGGAGTGTATTATATTAGTCACTGTGCTGGAGTGTATTATATTAGTCACTGTGCTGGAGTGTATTATATTAGTCACTGTGCTGGAGTGTATTATATTAGTCACTGTGCTGGAGTGTATTATATTAGTCACTGTGCTGGAGTGTATTATATTAGTCACTGTGCTGGAGTGTATTATATTAGTCACTGTGCTGGAGTGTATTATATTAGTCACTGTGCTGGAGTGTATTATATTAGTCACTGTGCTGGAGTGTATTATATTAGTCACTGTGCTGGAGTGTATTATATTAGTCACTGTGCTGGAGTGTATTATATTAGTCCCTGTGCTGGAGTGTATTATATTAGTCACTGTGCTGGAGTGTATTATATTAGTCACTGTGCTGGAGTGTATTATATTAGTCACTGTGCTGGAGTGTATTATATTAGTCACTGTGCTGGAGTGTATTATATTAGTCACTGTGCTGGAGTGTATTATATTAGTCCCTGTGCTGAGTGTATTATATTAGTCACTGTGCTGGAGTGTATTATATTAGTCACTGTGCTGGAGTGTATTATATTAGTCACTGTGCTGGAGTGTATTATATTAGTCACTGTGCTGGAGTGTATTATATTAGTCCCTGTGCTGGAGTGTATTATATTAGTCACTGTGCTGGAGTGTATTATATTAGTCCCTGTGCTGCAGTGTATTATATTAGTCCCTGTGCTGGAGTGTATTATATTAGTCACTGTGCTGGAGTGTATTATATTAGTCCCTGTGCTGGAGTGTATTATATTAGTCACTGTGCTGGAGTGTATTATATTAGTCACTGTGCTGGAGTGTATTATATTAGTCACTGTGCTGGAGTGTATTATATTAGTCACTGTGCTGGAGTGTATTATATTAGTCACTGTGCTGGAGTGTATTATATTAGTCACTGTGCTGGAGTGTATTATATTAGTCACTGTGCTGGAGTGTATTATATTAGTCACTGTGCTGGAGTGTATTATATTAGTCACTGTGCTGAGTGTATTATATTAGTCACTGTGCTGGAGTGTATTATATTAGTCACTGTGCTGGAGTGTATTATATTAGTCACTGTGCTGGAGTGTATTATATTAGTCACTGTGCTGGAGTGTATTATATTAGTCCTGTGCTGGAGTGTATTATATTAGTCACTGTGCTGGAGTGTATTATATTAGTCACTGTGCTGGAGTGTATTATATTAGTCCTGTGCTGGAGTGTATTATATTAGTCACTGTGCTGGAGTGTATTATATTAGTCACTGTGCTGCAGTGTATTATATTAGTCCTGTGCTGGAGTGTATTATATTAGTCACTGTGCTGCAGTGTATTATATTAGTCACTGTGCTGGAGTGTATTATATTAGTCACTGTGCTGGAGTGTATTATATTAGTCACTGTGCTGGAGTGTATTATATTAGTCACTGTGCTGGAGTGTATTATATTAGTCACTGTGCTGGAGTGTATTATATTAGTCCCTGTGCTGCAGTGTATTATATTAGTCACTGTGCTGAGTGTATTATATTAGTCACTGTGCTGGAGTGTATTATATTAGTCCCTGTGCTGGAGTGTATTATATTAGTCACTGTGCTGGAGTGTATTATATTAGTCACTGTGCTGGAGTGTATTATATTAGTCACTGTGCTGGAGTGTATTATATTAGTCACTGTGCTGGAGTGTATTATATTAGTCCCTGTGCTGCAGTGTATTATATTAGTCACTGTGCTGGAGTGTATTATATTAGTCACTGTGCTGGAGTGTATTATATTAGTCACTGTGCTGGAGTGTATTATATTAGTCACTGTGCTGGAGTGTATTATATTAGTCCCTGTGCTGCAGTGTATTATATTAGTCACTGTGCTGGAGTGTATTATATTAGTCACTGTGCTGGAGTGTATTATATTAGTCACTGTGCTGGAGTGTATTATATTAGTCCCTGTGCTGGAGTGTATTATATTAGTCACTGTGCTGGAGTGTATTATATTAGTCACTGTGCTGGAGTGTATTATATTAGTCACTGTGCTGGAGTGTATTATATTAGTCACTGTGCTGGAGTGTATTATATTAGTCCCTGTGCTGCAGTGTATTATATTAGTCACTGTGCTGGAGTGTATTATATTAGTCACTGTGCTGGAGTGTATTATATTAGTCCCTGTGCTGGAGTGTATTATATTAGTCCCTGTGCTGGAGTGTATTATATTAGTCACTGTGCTGGAGTGTATTATATTAGTCACTGTGCTGGAGTGTATTATATTAGTCACTGTGCTGGAGTGTATTATATTAGTCACTGTGCTGGAGTGTATTATATTAGTCACTGTGCTGGAGTGTATTATATTAGTCACTGTGCTGGAGTGTATTATATTAGTCCTGTGCTGGAGTGTATTATATTAGTCCCTGTGCTGGAGTGTATTATATTAGTCACTGTGCTGGAGTGTATTATATTAGTCCCTGTGCTGAGTGTATTATATTAGTCACTGTGCTGGAGTGTATTATATTAGTCACTGTGCTGGAGTGTATTATATTAGTCACTGTGCTGGAGTGTATTATATTAGTCACTGTGCTGGAGTGTATTATATTAGTCCCTGTGCTGCAGTGTATTATATTAGTCACTGTGCTGGAGTGTATTATATTAGTCACTGTGCTGGAGTGTATTATATTAGTCCCTGTGCTGGAGTGTATTATATTAGTCCCTGTGCTGGAGTGTATTATATTAGTCACTGTGCTGGAGTGTATTATATTAGTCCCTGTGCTGGAGTGTATTATATTAGTCCCTGTGCTGGAGTGTATTATATTAGTCACTGTGATGGAGTGTATTATATTAGTCCCTGTGCTGGAGTGTATTATATTAGTCCCTGTGCTGGAGTGTATTATATTAGTCACTGTGATGGAGTGTATTATATTAGTCACTGTGATGGAGTGTATTATATTAGTCCCTGTGCTGGAGTGTATTATATTAGTCCCTGTGCTGGAGTGTATTATATTAGTCACTGTGATGGAGTGTATTATATTAGTCACTGTGCTGGAGTGTATTATATTAGTCCTGTGCTGGAGTGTATTATATTAGTCCCTGTGCTGGAGTGTATTATATTAGTCACTGTGATGGAGTGTATTATATTAGTCACTGTGCTGGAGTGTATTATATTAGTCCCTGTGCTGCAGTGTATTATATTAGTCACTGTGCTGGAGTGTATTATATTAGTCACTGTGCTGGAGTGTATTATATTAGTCCCTGTGCTGGAGTGTATTATATTAGTCCCTGTGCTGGAGTGTATTATATTAGTCACTGTGATGGAGTGTATTATATTAGTCACTGTGCTGGAGTGTATTATATTAGTCCCTGTGCTGGAGTGTATTATATTAGTCCCTGTGCTGGAGTGTATTATATTAGTCACTGTGATGGAGTGTATTATATTAGTCACTGTGCTGCAGTGTATTATATTAGTCACTGTGCTGGAGTGTATTATATTAGTCCCTGTGCTGGAGTGTATTATATTAGTCACTGTGCTGGAGTGTATTATATTAGTCACTGTGATGGAGTGTATTATATTAGTCACTGTGCTGGAGTGTATTATATTAGTCACTGTGCTGGAGTGTATTATATTAGACCCTGTGCTGCAGTGTATTATATTAGTCACTGTGCTGGAGTGTATTATATTAGTCACTGTGCTGGCAGTGTATTATATTAGTCACTGTGCTGGAGTGTATTATATTAGTCCCTGTGCTGCAGTGTATTATATTAGTCACTGTGCTGGAGTGTATTATATTAGTCACTGTGCTGGAGTGTATTATATTAGTCACTGTGCTGGAGTGTATTATATTAGACCCTGTGCTGCAGTGTATTATATTAGTCACTGTGCTGGAGTGTATTATATTAGTCACTGTGCTGGAGTGTATTATATTAGTCCCTGTGCTGCAGTGTATTATATTAGTCACTGTGCTGGAGTGTATTATATTAGTCACTGTGCTGGAGTGTATTATATTAGTCACTGTGCTGGAGTGTATTATATTAGTCCCTGTGCTGCAGTGTATTATATTAGTCACTGTGCTGGAGTGTATTATATTAGTCACTGTGCTGGAGTGTATTATATTAGTCACTGTGCTGCAGTGTATTATATTAGTCACTGTGCTGGAGTGTATTATATTAGTCCCTGTGCTGCAGTGTATTATATTAGTCACTGTGCTGGAGTGTATTATATTAGTCACTGTGCTGGAGTCTATTATATTAGTCACTGTGCTGGAGTGTATTATATTAGTCCCTGTGCTGCAGTGTATTATATTAGTCACTGTGCTGGAGTGTATTATATTAGTCACTGTGCTGGAGTGCTATTATATTAGTCACTGTGCTGGAGTGTATTATATTAGTCCCTGTGCTGGCAGTGTATTATATTAGTCACTGTGCTGGTGTGTATTATATTAGACCCTGTGCTGCAGTGTATTATATTAGTCACTGTGCTGGAGTGTATTATATTAGTCACTGTGCTGGAGTGTATTATATTAGACCCTGTGCTGCAGTGTATTATATTAGTCACTGTGCTGGAGTGTATTATATTAGTCACTGTGCTGTAGTGTATTATATTAGTCACTGTGCTGGAGTGTATTATATTAGTCCCTGTGCTGCAGTGTATTATATTAGTCACTGTGCTGGAGTGTATTATATTAGTCACTGTGCTGGAGTGTATTATATTAGACCCTGTGCTGCAGTGTATTATATTAGTCACTGTGCTGGAGTGTATTATATTAGACCCTGTGCTGCAGTGTATTATATTAGTCACTGTGCTGGAGTGTATTATATTAGTCACTGTGCTGGAGTGTATTATATTAGACCCTGTGCTGCAGTGTATTATATTAGTCACTGTGCTGGAGTGTATTATATTAGTCACTGTGCTGTAGTGTATTATATTAGTCACTGTGCTGCAGTGTATTATATTAGTCACTGTGCTGGAGTGTATTATATTAGTCACTGTGATGGAGTGTATTATATTAGTCACTGTGCTGGAGTGTATTATATTAGTCACTGTGATGGAGTGTATTATATTAGTCACTGTGCTGCAGTGTATTATATTAGTCACTGTGCTGGAGTGTATTATATTAGTCCCTGTGCTGCAGTGTATTATATTAGTCAGTGTGCTGGAGTATATTATATTAGTCACTGTGCTGGAGTGTATTATATTAGTCCCTGTGCTGGAGTGTATTCTATTAGTCCCTGTGCTGCAGTGTATTATATTAGTCACTGTGCTGGAGTGTATTATATTAGTCACTGTGCTGCAGTGTATTATATTAGTCACTGTGCTGGAGTGTATTATATTAGTCCCTGTGCTGGAAGTGTATTATATTAGTCACTGTGCTGGAGTGTATTATATTAGTCCCTGTGCTGCAGTGTATTATATTAGTCACTGTGCTGGAGTGTATTATATTAGTCCCTGTGCTGCAGTGTATTATATTAGTCACTGTGCTGCAGTGTATTATATTAGTCACTGTGCTGCAGTGTATTATATTAGTCACTGTGATGGAGTGTATTATATTAGTCACTGTGATGGAGTGTATTATATTAGTCACTGTGCTGGAGTGTATTATATTAGTCACTGTGATGGAGTGTATTATATTAGTCACTGTGCTGGAGTGTATTATATTAGTCACTGTGCTGCAGTGTATTATATTAGTCACTGTGCTGGAGTGTATTATATTAGTCCCTGTGCTGGAGTGTATTATATTAGTCACTGTGCTGGAGTGTATTATATTAGTCACTGTGATGGAGTGTATTATATTAGTCACTGTGCTGGAGTGTATTATATTAGTCACTGTGCTGGAGTGTATTATATTAGTCCCTGTGCTGCAGTGTATTATATTAGTCCCTGTGCTGGAGTGTATTATATTAGTCACTGTGCTGGAGTGTATTATATTAGTCACTGTGATGGAGTGTATTATATTAGTCACTGTGCTGGAGTGTATTATATTAGTCACTGTGCTGCAGTGTATTATATTAGTCACTGTGCTGGAGTGTATTATATTAGTCCCTGTGCTGGAGTGTATTATATTAGTCACTGTGCTGGAGTGTATTATATTAGTCACTGTGATGGAGTGTATTATATTAGTCACTGTGCTGGAGTGTATTATATTAGTCACTGTGCTGGAGTATATTATATTAGTCACTGTGCTGGAGTGTATTATATTAGTCACTGTGCTGGAGTGTATTATATTAGTCCCTGTGCTGGAGTGTATTATATTAGTCACTGTGCTTGAGTGTATTATATTAGTCACTGTGATGGAGTGTATTATATTAGTCACTGTGCTGGAGTGTATTATATTAGTCACTGTGCTGCAGTGTATTATATTAGTCACTGTGCTGGAGTGTATTATATTAGTCACTGTGCTGCAGTGTATTATATTAGTCACTGTGCTGGAGTGTATTATATTAGTCACTGTGCTGGAGTATATTATATTAGTCACTGTGCTGGAGTGTATTATATTAGTCACTATGATGGAGTGTATTACATTAGTCACTGTGCTGCAGTGTATTATATTAGTCACTGTGCTGCAGTGTATTATATTAGTCACTGTGCTTGAGTGTATTATATTAGTCACTATGATGGAGTGTATTATATTAGTCACTGTGCTGCAGTGTATTATATTAGTCACTGTGCTGCAGTGTATTATATTAGTCACTGTGCTGGAGTGTATTATATTAGTCACTGTGCTGCAGTGTATTATATTAGTCACTGTGCTGGAGTGTATTATATTAGTCACTGTGCTGGAGTGTATTATATTAGTCACTGTGCTGGAGTGTATTATATTAGTCACTGTGCTGGAGTGTATTATATTAGTCCCTGTGCTGCAGTGTATTATATTAGTCACTGTGCTGGAGTGTATTATATTAGTCCCTGTGCTGCAGTGTATTATATTAGTCACTGTGCTGGAGTGTATTATATTAGTCACTGTGCTGGAGTGTATTATATTAGTCACTGTGCTGGAGTGTATTATATTAGTCCCTGTGCTGCAGTGTATTATATTAGTCCCTGTGCTGGAGTGTATTATATTAGTCACTGTGCTGGAGTGTATTATATTAGTCACTGTGATGGAGTGTATTATATTAGTCACTATGATGGAGTGTATTATATTAGTCACTGTGCTGGAGTGTATTATATTAGTCACTATGATGGAGTGTATTATATTAGTCACTGTGCTGGAGTGTATTATATTAGTCACTGTGCTGGAGTGTATTATATTAGTCACTGTGCTGCAGTGTATTATATTAGTCACTGTGCTGGAGTGTATTATATTAGTCACTGTGCTGGAGTGTATTATATTAGTCACTGTGCTGGAGTGTATTATATTAGTCCCTGTGCTGCAGTGTATTATATTAGTCACTGTGCTGGAGTGTATTATATTAGTCACTGTGCTGCAGTGTATTATATTAGTCACTGTGCTGGAGTGTATTATATTAGTCACTGTGCTGGAGTGTATTATATTAGTCACTGTGCTGGAGTGTATTATATTAGTCCCTGTGCTGCAGTGTATTATATTAGTCACTGTGCTGGAGTGTATTATATTAGTCCCTGTGCTGCAGTGTATTATATTAGTCACTGTGCTGGAGTGTATTATATTAGTCAGTGTGCTGGAGTATATTATATTAGTCACTGTGCTGGAGTGTATTATATTAGTCCCTGTTCTGCAGAGTATTATATTAGTCACTGTGCTGGAGTGTATTATATTAGTCAGTGTGCTGGAGTATATTATATTAGTCACTGTGCTGCAGTGTATTATATTAGTCACTGTGCTGGAGTGTATTATATTAGTCACTGTGCTGGAGTGTATTATATTAGTCACTGTGCTGGAGTATATTATATTAGTCACTGTGCTGGAGTGTATTATATTAGTCCCTGTGCTGCAGTGTATTATATTAGTCACTGTGCTGGAGTGTATTATATTAGTCAGTGTGCTGGAGTATATTATATTAGTCACTGTGCTGGAGTGTATTATATTAGTCCCTGTGCTGGAGTGTATTATATTAGTCCATGTGCTGCAGTGTATTATATTAGTCACTGTGCTGGAGTGTATTATATTAGTCACTGTGCTGCAGTGTATTATATTAGTCACTGTGCTGCAGTGTATTATATTAGTCACTGTGCTGGAGTGTATTATATTAGTCACTGTGCTGCAGTGTATTATATTAGTCACTGTGCTGCAGTGTATTATATTAGTCACTGTGCTGGAGTGTATTATATTAGTCACTGTGCTGGAGTGTATTATATTAGTCCCTGTGCTGCAGTGTATTATATTAGTCACTGTGCTGGAGTGTATTATATTAGTCACTGTGCTGGAGTGTATTATATTAGTCACTGTGATGGAGTCTATTATATTAGTCACTGTGCTGGAGTGTATTATATTAGTCACTGTGCTGCAGTGTATTATATTAGTCACTGTGCTGGAGTGTATTATATTAGTCACTGTGCTGGAGTGTATTATATTAGTCCCTGTGCTGCAGTGTATTATATTAGTCACTGTGCTGGAGTGTATTATATTAGTCACTGTGCTGGAGTGTATTATATTAGTCACTGTGCTGGAGTGTATTATATTAGTCCCTGTGCTGCAGTGTATTATATTAGTCACTGTGCTGGAGTGTATTATATTAGTCACTGTGCTGGAGTGTATTATATTAGTCACTGTGCTGGAGTGTATTATATTAGTCCCTGTGCTGCAGTGTATTATATTAGTCACTGTGCTTGAGTGTATTATATTAGTCAGTGTGCTGGAGTGTATTATATTAGTCACTGTGCTGGAGTGTATTATATTAGTCCCTGTGCTGCAGTGTATTATATTAGTCACTGTGCTGGAGTGTATTATATTAGTCACTGTGCTGGAGTGTATTATATTAGTCCCTGTGCTGCAGTGTATTATATTAGTCACTGTGCTGGAGTGTATTATATTAGTCAGTGTGCTGGAGTATATTATATTAGTCACTGTGCTGGAGTGTATTATATTAGTCACTGTGCTGGAGTGTATTATATTAGTCACTGTGCTGGAGTGTATTATATTAGTCAATGTGCTGGAGTATATTATATTAGTCCCTGTGCTGCAGTGTATTATATTAGTCACTGTGCTGGAGTGTATTATATTAGTCACTGTGCTGGAGTGTATTATATTAGTCCCTGTGCTGCAGTGTATTATATTAGTCACTGTGCTGGAGTGTATTATATTAGTCAGTGTGCTGGAGTATATTATATTAGTCACTGTGCTGGAGTGTATTATATTAGTCCCTGTGCTGCAGTGTATTATATTAGTCACTGTGCTGGAGTGTATTATATTAGTCAGTGTGCTGGAGTATATTATATTAGTCACTGTGCTGGAGTGTATTATATTAGTCACTGTGCTGGAGTGTATTATATTAGTCCCTGTGCTGCAGTGTATTATATTAGTCACTGTGCTGGAGTATATTATATTAGTCACTGTGCTGGAGTGTATTATATTAGTCACTGTGCTGGAGTGTATTATATTAGTCCCTGTGCTGCAGTGTATTATATTAGTCACTGTGCTGGAGTATATTATATTAGTCACTGTGCTGGAGTGTATTATATTAGTCCCTGTGCTGCAGTGTATTATATTAGTCACTGTGCTGGAGTGTATTATATTAGTCAGTGTGCTGGAGTATATTATATTAGTCACTGTGCTGGAGTGTATTATATTAGTCACTGTGCTGGAGTGTATTATATTAGTCACTGTGCTGGAGTGTATTATATTAGTCCCTGTGCTGCAGTGTATTATATTAGTCACTGTGCTGGAGTATATTATATTAGTCACTGTGCTGGAGTGTATTATATTAGTCCCTGTGCTGCAGTGTATTATATTAGTCACTGTGCTGGAGTGTATTATATTAGTCAGTGTGCTGGAGTGTATTATATTAGTCCCTGTGCTGCAGTGTATTATATTAGTCACTGTGCTGGAGTATATTATATTAGTCAGTGTGCTGGAGTATATTATATTAGTCACTGTGCTGGAGTGTATTATATTAGTCCCTGTGCTGCAGTGTATTATATTAGTCACTGTGCTGGAGTATATTATATTAGTCAGTGTGCTGGAGTATATTATATTAGTCACTGTGCTGGAGTGTATTATATTAGTCACTGTGCTGGAGTATATTATATTAGTCAGTGTGCTGGAGTATATTATATTAGTCACTGTGCTGGAGTGTATTATATTAGTCCCTGTGCTGCAGTGTATTATATTAGTCACTGTGCTGGAGTATATTATATTAGTCAGTGTGCTGGAGTATATTATATTAGTCACTGTGCTGGAGTGTATTATATTAGTCCCTGTGCTGCAGTGTATTATATTAGTCACTGTGCTGGAGTATATTATATTAGTCAGTGTGCTGGAGTATATTATATTAGTCCCTGTGCTGCAGTGTATTATATTAGTCACTGTGCTGGAGTATATTATATTAGTCACTGTGCTGGAGTGTATTATATTAGTCACTGTGCTGGAGTATATTATATTAGTCCCTGTGCTGCAGTGTATTATATTAGTCACTGTGCTGGAGTATATTATATTAGTCACTGTGCTGGAGTGTATTATATTAGTCACTGTGCTGGAGTGTATTATATTAGTCACTGTGCTGGAGTGTATTATATTAGTCAGTGTGCTGGAGTATATTATATTAGTCACTGTGCTGGAGTGTATTATATTAGTCACTGTGCTGGAGTGTATTATATTAGTCACTGTGCTGGAGTGTATTATATTAGTCCCTGTGCTGCAGTGTATTATATTAGTCACTGTGCTGGAGTATATTATATTAGTCACTGTGCTGGAGTGTATTATATTAGTCCCTGTGCTGCAGTGTATTATATTAGTCACTGTGCTGGAGTATATTATATTAGTCACTGTGCTGGAGTGTATTATATTAGTCACTGTGCTGCAGTGTATTATATTAGTCACTGTGCTGGAGTATATTATATTAGTCACTGTGCTGGAGTGTATTATATTAGTCACTGTGCTGGAGTGTATTATATTAGTCCCTGTGCTGCAGTGTATTATATTAGTCACTGTGCTGGAGTGTATTATATTAGTCCCTGTGCTGCAGTGTATTATATTAGTCACTGTGCTGGAGTATATTATATTAGTCACTGTGCTGGAGTGTATTATATTAGTCACTGTGCTGGAGTGTATTATATTAGTCACTGTGCTGGAGTGTATTATATTAGTCAGTGTGCTGGAGTATATTATATTAGTCACTGTGCTGGAGTGTATTATATTAGTCACTGTGCTGGAGTGTATTATATTAGTCCCTGTGCTGCAGTGTATTATATTAGTCACTGTGCTGGAGTATATTATATTAGTCACTGTGCTGGAGTGTATTATATTAGTCACTGTGCTGGAGTGTATTATATTAGTCACTGTGCTGGAGTGTATTATATTAGTCAGTGTGCTGGAGTATATTATATTAGTCACTGTGCTGGAGTGTATTATATTAGTCCCTGTGCTGCAGTGTATTATATTAGTCACTGTGCTGGAGTGTATTATATTAGTCAGTGTGCTGGAGTATATTATATTAGTCACTGTGCTGGAGTGTATTATATTAGTCCCTGTGCTGCAGTGTATTATATTAGTCACTGTGCTGGAGTATATTATATTAGTCACTGTGCTGGAGTGTATTATATTAGTCACTGTGCTGGAGTGTATTATATTAGTCCCTGTGCTGCAGTGTATTATATTAGTCACTGTGCTGGAGTGTATTATATTAGTCAGTGTGCTGGAGTATATTATATTAGTCACTGTGCTGGAGTGTATTATATTAGTCACTGTGCTGGAGTGTATTATATTAGTCCCTGTGCTGCAGTGTATTATATTAGTCACTGTGCTGGAGTGTATTATATTAGTCAGTGTGCTGGAGTATATTATATTAGTCACTGTGCTGGAGTGTATTATATTAGTCACTGTGCTGGAGTGTATTATATTAGTCCCTGTGCTGCAGTGTATTATATTAGTCACTGTGCTGGAGTGTATTATATTAGTCAGTGTGCTGGAGTATATTATATTAGTCACTGTGCTGGAGTGTATTATATTAGTCCCTGTGCTGCAGTGTATTATATTAGTCAGTGTGCTGGAGTATATTATATTAGTCACTGTGCTGGAGTGTATTATATTAGTCCCTGTGCTGCAGTGTATTATATTAGTCACTGTGCTGGAGTGTATTATATTAGTCAGTGTGCTGGAGTATATTATATTAGTCACTGTGCTGGAGTGTATTATATTAGTCCCTGTGCTGCAGTGTATTATATTAGTCACTGTGCTGGAGTATATTATATTAGTCACTGTGCTGGAGTGTATTATATTAGTCACTGTGCTGGAGTGTATTATATTAGTCACTGTGCTGGAGTGTATTATATTAGTCAGTGTGCTGGAGTATATTATATTAGTCACTGTGCTGGAGTGTATTATATTAGTCCCTGTGCTGCAGTGTATTATATTAGTCACTGTGCTGGAGTGTATTATATTAGTCAGTGTGCTGGAGTATATTATATTAGTCACTGTGCTGGAGTGTATTATATTAGTCACTGTGCTGGAGTGTATTATATTAGTCACTGTGCTGGAGTATATTATATTAGTCCCTGTGCTGCAGTGTATTATATTAGTCACTGTGCTGGAGTATATTATATTAGTCCCTGTGCTGCAGTGTATTATATTAGTCCCTGTGCTGCAGTGTATTATATTAGTCACTGTGCTGGAGTGTATTATATTAGTCCCTGTGCTGCAGTGTATTATATTAGTCACTGTGCTGGAGTATATTATATTAGTCCCTGTGCTGCAGTGTATTATATTAGTCACTGTGCTGGAGTATATTATATTAGTCACTGTGCTGGAGTGTATTATATTAGTCCCTGTGCTGCAGTGTATTATATTAGTCACTGTGCTGGAGTGTATTATATTAGTCACTGTGCTGGAGTGTATTATATTAGTCCCTGTGCTGCAGTGTATTATATTAGTCACTGTGCTGGAGTATATTATATTAGTCACTGTGCTGGAGTGTATTATATTAGTCACTGTGCTGGAGTGTATTATATTAGTCCCTGTGCTGCAGTGTATTATATTAGTCCCTGTGCTGCAGTGTATTATATTAGTCACTGTGCTGGAGTATATTATATTAGTCACTGTGCTGGAGTGTATTATATTAGTCCCTGTGCTGCAGTGTATTATATTAGTCAGTGTGCTGGAGTATATTATATTAGTCACTGTGCTGGAGTGTATTATATTAGTCACTGTGCTGGAGTGTATTATATTAGTCCCTGTGCTGCAGTGTATTATATTAGTCACTGTGCTGGAGTATATTATATTAGTCACTGTGCTGGAGTGTATTATATTAGTCCCTGTGCTGCAGTGTATTATATTAGTCACTGTGCTGGAGTGTATTATATTAGTCAGTGTGCTGGAGTATATTATATTAGTCACTGTGCTGGAGTGTATTATATTAGTCACTGTGCTGGAGTGTATTATATTAGTCCCTGTGCTGCAGTGTATTATATTAGTCACTGTGCTGGAGTGTATTATATTAGTCAGTGTGCTGGAGTATATTATATTAGTCACTGTGCTGGAGTGTATTATATTAGTCCCTGTGCTGGAGTGTATTATATTAGTCCCTGTGCTGCAGTGTATTATATTAGTCACTGTGCTGGAGTGTATTATATTAGTCACTGTGCTGGAGTGTATTATATTAGTCACTGTGCTGGAGTGTCTTATATTAGTCACTGTGCTGGAGTGTATTATATTAGTTACTGTCCTGGAGTGTATTATATTAGTCACTGTGTTGGAGTGTATTATATTAGTCACTGTGTTGGAGTGTATTATATTAGTCACTGTGCTGGAGTGTATTATATTAGTCTCTTTGCTGGAGTCTATTATATTAGTCACTGTGCTGGAGTGAACATAAAACATAGAACAGTACAGCACAGTACAGGCCCTTCGGCCCACGATGTTGTGCCGAACCTTTAACCTACTCTAAGATCAAACTAACTACCTACCCTTCATTCTACTATCATCCATGTACCTATCCAAGAGTCGCTTAAATGTCCCTAATGTATCTGCTTCTACTACCACCACTGGCAGTGCATTCCACGCACCCACCACTCTCTGTGTAAAGAACCTACCTCTGACATCTCCCCGAAACCTTCCTCTAATCACCTTAAAATTATGCCCCCTGGTGATAGCCCTTTCCACCCTGGGAAAAAGTCTCTGGCTATCCACTCCATCTGTGCCTCTCATCATCTTGTACCCCTCTATCAAGGTTGCTGGAGTTGAGAAAAGCCCTAGCTCCCTCAACCTTTCTTCGTAAGACATGCCCTCCAGTCCAGGCAGCATCCTGGTAAATCTCCTCTGCACCCTCTCTAAAGCTTCCACATCCTTCCTATAATGAGGCGACCAGAACTGAACACAATATTCCAGGTGTGGTCTAACCAGGGCTTTATAGAGCTGCAGCATAACCTCGCGGCTCTTAAACTCAATCCCCCTGTTAATGAAAGCCAA
The DNA here is from genome assembly GCF_036365525.1 of Heterodontus francisci. Classification (NCBI taxonomy): domain Eukaryota; kingdom Metazoa; phylum Chordata; class Chondrichthyes; order Heterodontiformes; family Heterodontidae; genus Heterodontus; species Heterodontus francisci. Next base: position 3,110,902 of record NC_090375.1, on the reverse strand, counting down.
CACACCATACGCTTTCTTAACAACCCGATCAACTTGGGTGGCAACTTTGAGCGATCTATGGACATGGACCCCAAGATCCCTCTGTTCCTCCACACTACCAAGAATCCTGTCTTTGAGCCTGTATTCTGCATTCAAGTTCGACCTTCCAAAATGAATCACTTCACACTTTTCCAGGTTGAACTACATCTGCCACTTCTCAGCCCAGCTCTGCATCCTGTCAATGTCCCGTTGCAACCTACAACAGCCTTCCACACTATCCACAACTCCAGCAACCTTCGTGTCATCGGCAAACTTGCTAACCCAGTCTTCCACTTCCTCATCCAAGTCATCTATAAAAATCACAAAGAGCAGAGGTCCCAGAACAGATCCCTGCGGAACACCACTGGTCACCGAGCTCCATGCTGAATACTTTCCATCTACTACCACCCTCTGTCTTCTATGGGCCAACCAATTCTGTATCCAGACAGCCAACGTTCCCTGTATCCCATGCCTCCTCACTTACTGAATGAGCCGACCATGGGGAACCTTATCAAACGCCTTGCTAAAATCCATATACACCACATCCACTGCTCTTCCTTCATCAACGTGTTTTGTCACATCTTCAAAGAATTCAATAAGGCTTGTGAGGCATGACCTGCCCCTCACAAAGCCATGCTGACTGTCTCTAATCAAACCATGCTTTTCCAAATAATCATAAATCCTGTCTCTCAGAATCCTCTCCAATAGTTTGCCCACTACCGACGTAAGACTGACTCATATATAATTTCCAGGGTTATCCCTATTCCCTTTCTTGAACAAGGGAATAACATTTGCCACCCTCCAATCATCCGGTACTACTCCAGTGAACAGTGAGGACGCAAAGATCATCGCCAAAGGCGCAGCAATCTCTTCCCTCGCTTCCCGTAATATCCTTGGGTATATCCCGTCTGGTCCCGGGGACCTATCTGTCCTCAGGTCTTTCAAAATTTCCAGCACATCCTCCCTCTTAACCTCAACCTGTTCGAGCATATCAGCCTGTTCCACGCTGTCCTCACAAACGACCAGGTCCCTCTCACTAGTGAATACTGAAGCAAAGTATTCATTTAGGACCTTCCCTACCTCCTCCGACTCCAGGCACAAGTTCCCTCCAGTATCCCTGATCGGCCCTACCCTCACTCTGGCCATCCTCTTGTTCCTCACATAAGTGCAGAACGCCTTGGGATTTTTCTTAATCCTACCCGCCAAGACTTTTTCATGTCCCCTTCTAGCTCTCCTAAGTCCATTCTTCAGTTCCTTCCTGGCTACCTTGTAACCCTCTAGAGCCCTGTCTGATCCTTGCTTCCTCAACCTTAAGTAAGCTTCCTTCTTCCTCTTGACTAGCTGTTCCACATCTCTTGTCATCCAAGGTTCCTTCACCCTACCATCCCTTCCTTGCCTCATCGGGACAAACCTATCCAGCAGTCGCAGCAAGTGCTCCCAAAACAAGCTCCACATTTCTGTCGTGCATTTCCCTGAGAACATCTGTTCCCAATTTATGCTCCCCAGTTCCTGCCTAATAGCCTTGTAATTCCCCCTCCCCCAATTAAATATTTTCCCATCCCGTCTGCTCCTGTCCCTCTCCATGACTATAGTAAAGGTCAGGGAGTTGTGATCACTATCACCGAAATGCTCTCCCACCGAGAGAGCTGCCACCTGGCCTGGTTCGTTGCCAAGCACCAAATCCAACATAGCCTCCCCTCTAGTCGGCCTATCTACATATTGAGTCAGGAAACCTTCCTGGACACACCTGACAAAAACTGCTCCATCCAAACTATTTGCACTAAGGAGGTTCCAATCAATTCTAAGCTAGCTGAAAGAAGACAGAGGGTGGTGGTTGATGGCAAATGTTCATCCTGGAGTTTAGTTACTAGTGGTGTCCCGCAAGGTTCTGTTTTGGGGCCACTGCTGTTTGTCATTTTTATAAACGACCTGGATGAGGGTGTAGAAGGGTGGGTTAGTAAATTTGCGGATGACACGAAGGTCGGTGGAGTTGTGGATAGTGTCGAAGGGTGTTGTAGGGTACAGAGGGACATAGATAGGCTGCAGAGCTGGGCTGAGAGATGGCAAATGGAGTTTAATGCGGAGAAGTGTGAGGTGATTCACTTTGGAAGGAGTAACAGCAATGCAGAGTACTGGGCTAATGGGAAGATTCTTGGTAGTGTAGATGAGCAGAGAGATCTTGGTATCCAGGTACATAAATCCCTGAAAGTTGCTACCCAGGTTAATAGGGCTGTTAAGAAGGCATATGGTGTGTTAGCCTTTATTAGTAGGGGGATCGAGTTTCAGAGCCACGGGGTCATGATGCAGCTGTACAAAACTCTGGTGAGGCCGCACCTGGAGTATTGCGTGCAGTTCTGGTCACCGCATTATAGGAAGGATGTGGAAGCTTTGGAAAGGGTGCAGAGGAGATTTACTAGGATGTTGCCTGGTATGGAAGGAAGGTCTTACGAGGAAAGGCTGAGGGACTTGGGGTTGTTTTCGTTAGAGAGAAGGAGGAGGAGAGGTGACTTAATAGAGACATACAAGATAATCAGAGGGTTAGATAGGGTGGATAGTGAGAGTCTTTTTCCTCGGATGAGGATGGCAAACACGAGGGGACATAGCTTTAAGTTGAGGGGTGAAAGATATAGGACAGATGTCAGAGGTAGTTTCTTTACGCAGAGAGTAGTAGGGGCGTGGAACGCCCTGCCTGCAACAGTAGTAGACTCGCCAACTTTAAGGGCATTTAAGTGGTCATTGGATAGACATATGGATGTAAATGGAATAGTGTAGGTCAGATGATCGGCGCAACATCGAGGGCCGAAGGGCCTGTACTGCGCTGGAATATTCTAAAAATTCTAATATTAGGAAAGTTGAAGTCACCCATGACAACAACCCTGTTACTTCTGCACCTTTCCAAAATCTGCCTCCCAATCTGGTCCTCCGTGTCTCTGTTGCTATTGGGGGGTCTATAGAAAACTCCCAACAAAGTGACTGCTCCTTTCCTGTTTCTGACTTCCACCCATAATGACTCAGTAGACAAACCCTCCTCGACGACCTCCCTTTCTGCAGCTGTGATACTATCCCTGATTAGCAATGCCACTCTCCCACCTCTTTTTCCTCCCTCCCTATTCCTTTTGAAACATCTAAACCCCGGAACATCCAACATCCATTCCTGCCCCTGTGATATCCAAGTCTCCGTAATGGCCACAACATCGTAGCTCCAAGTACTGATCCATGCTCTAAGTTCATCACCCTTATTCCTGACACTTCTTACGTTAAAATAGACACACTTCAACCCATCATACATGCTGCAACTTTGCCCTGTCAACTGTCTAACCTTCCTCAGAGACTCTCTGCACTCGGTATCTGCCTGTTCAACAGCTACCCCATCCACTGATCCGTAGCTCCGGTTCCCATCCCCCTGCCAAACTAGTTTAAACCCTCCCGAAGAGCTCTAGCAAACCTCCCGCCCAGGATATTGGTGCCCTTCCAGTTCAGATGCAACCCGTCCTTCTTGTACAGGTCCCACCTTCCCCAGAAGGTATCCCAATGATCCACATATCTGAAGCCCTCCCTCCTACACCAGCTCTGTAGCCATGTGTTCAGCTGCACTCGCTCCCTGTTTCTAGCCTCACTAGCACGTGGCACCGGCATCAATCCTGAGATTACTATCCTGCTCGTCCTGCCTTTCAGCTTCCAACCTAACTCCCTATATTCGCTTTTCAGTTCCTCATCCCTTTTCCTAGCTATGTCATTGGTACCGATGTGTACCACGACCTCTGGCTGCTCCCCCTCCCCCTTAAGAATCCCTTCGACTCGATCCGAGACATCCCTGACCCTGGCACCCGGGAGGCAACATACCATCCGGGAGTCTCGTTCGCGACCACAGAATCTCCTGTCTGTTCCTCAAACCTTTGAATCTCCTATCACTATCGCTCTCCTATTCTCCCCCCTTCCCTTCTGAGCCACAGAGCCAGGCTCAGTGCCAGAGACCTGGCCACTGTGGCTTTCCTCTGGTAGGTCCCCCCACCCCCCCACAACCGTATCCAAAACGGTATACTTATTATTGAGGGGGACGGCCACAGGGGAACCCTGCACTGTGCGCCTATTCCCTTTCCCTCCCCTGACGGTCACCCAGCTACCTTTATCCTGTAACTTAGGTGTCACTACTTCCCTATAACTGCTCTCTATCACCCCCTCAGCCTCCTGAATGATCCAAAGTTCATCCAGCTCCAGTTCCCTAACGCGGTCTGTGAGGAGCTGGAGTTGGGTGCACTTCTCACAGGTGAAGTCAGCAGGGACACAAGTGGTGACCCTCACCTCCCACATCCTGCAAGAGGAGCATGCAACTGCCCTAGCTTCCATCCCCTCCGCACTAAATTGACAACAGAGATTTAAAAAAAAAAGGAAAACCTTACCTTACCAAACCCTCCACACAAGAGTCCTTTTTTTTTGGTTAGAGGAGGAGGATGGGTGGGAGACACTACACCTGAAGTGTTTCGGGTTTAGCCACTGCCCGAATATATAAGTTCACTTACCCAGCATTCCCCGTGTCGTCGTCGACTGAAGGCACTGGATACTGCAAAGGCTATGGGCCCTGACAATATTCCGGCAATCGTACTGAAGACCTGTGCTCCAGAACTTGCCGCGCCCCTAACCAAGCTGTTCCAGTACAGCTACAACACTGGCATCTACCCTGCAATGTGGAAAATTGCCCAGGTATGTCCTGTACACAAAAAGCAGGACAAGTCCAACCCGGCCAATTACCGCCCCATCAGCCTACTCTCAATCATCAGTAAAGTGATGGAAGGTGTCATCAACAGTGCCATCAAGCGGCACTTGCTTAACAATAACCTGCTCAGTGATGCTCAGTTTGGGTTCCGCCAGGGCCAATCAGCTCCTGACCTCATTACAGCCTTGGTTCAAACATGGACAGAAGAGCTGAACTCCAGAGATGAGGTGAGAGTGACTGCCCTTGACATCAAGGCAGCATTTGACTGAGTATGGCATCAAGGAGCCCTAGCAAAACTGAGGTCAATGGGAATTGGGGAAAACTCTCCACTGGTTGGAGTCATACCTAGCGCAAAGGAAGATGGTTGTGGTTGTTGGAGGTCGATCATCTGAGCTCCAGGACATCACTGCAGGAGTTCCTCAGGGTAGTGTCCTAGGCCCAACCATCTTCAGCTGCTTCATCAATGATCGTCCTTCAATCATAAGGTCAGAAGTGGGGATGTTCGCTGATGATTGCACAATGTTCAGCACCATTCGCAACTCCTCAGATACTGAAACAGTCTGTGTAGAAATGCAGCAAGACTTGGACAATATCCAGGCTTGGGCTGATAAGTGGCAAGTAACATTCGCGCCACACAAGTGCCAGGCAATGACCATCTCCAACAAGAGAGAATCTAACCATCTCCCCTTGACATTCAACGGCATTACCATTGCTGAATCCCCCACTATCAACATACTCGGGGCTACAATTGACCAGAAATTGAACTGGAGTAGCCATATAAATACCGTGGCTACAAGAGCAGGACAGAGGCTTGGAATCCTGAGGCGAGTAACTCACTTCCTGACTCCCCAAAGCCTGTCCACCATCTACAAGGCACAAGTCAGGAGTGTGATGGAATACTCTCCACTGGTCTGGATGGGTGCAGCTCCAACAACACACAAGAAGCTCGACACCATCCAGGACAAAGCAGCCCGCTTGATTGGCACCCCATCTACAAACATTCACTCCCTCCACCACCGACGCACAGTGGCAGCAGTGTGTACCATCTACAAGATGCACTGCAGCAATGCACCAAGGCTCCTTAGACAGCACCTTCCAAGCCCGCGACCTCTACCACCTGGAAGGACAAGGGCAGCAAATACATGGGAACATCACCATCTGCAAGTTCCTGTCCAAGTCACACATCCTGACTTGGAACTATATCGCCGTTCCTTCACTGTCGCTGGGTCAAAATCCTGGAACTCCCTTCCTAACAGCACTGTGGGTGTACCTACCCCACATGGACTGCAGCGGTTCAAGAAGGCAGCTCACCACCACCTTCTCAAGGGCAATTAGGGATGGGCAATAAATGCTGGCCTGGCCAGCGTTGCCCACATCCCATGAATGAATAAAAAAAAAAAATCACCACCTGCAAGTTCCTCTCCAAGTCACACACCATCCTGACTTGGAACTATATCGCCGTTCCTTCACTGTCCACTGGGTCAAAATCCTGGAACTCCCTCCCCCCACCCCACCTCAAAGAAGCTGTGAAGTGGCAGATTGTATAAATTCAGAGATTAAAGAAGGATGTAATAAAGACAAACTGCTTTTAATCTGGCAATTTAACATTCATAGAGATTGGGATATGCAGACTAGCACATGTCAGAAAGGTAGTGAATGTTTTGGTTGTGTCTGGTCTCGTTTCTGCAGCAGTATGTCCCAGAACCAAGAAGGGGGCAGCATATTAGATTTAGTAATGAGCAATGTGTTAAATTGAGTTCACAGCCTAACAGTGTGTGAATATTTATTCAGTAGTGATCATAATATAATAGAGTTCAATGCTATGATTGAAAGGGAGAAATGCGAAACTGCTGATAAGCTTCTAGATTTAGGTCAGGCTGTTCACAGTAAAACCAGACAAGTCTATTAATGGGTAAAATGAAGAAGATCAATCAGAGGTGTTCAGAAAAAGAATTTAATATGATACACAACCAGTTTATAGCCCTAAGGGGCATGAGTTCTGCTTGCCAAAAAAGACAGTCATGGACAACTAAAGACCTAAGAGACAACTTTAATCTAAAATAAAAAGCATACCAACTTGCAAAAAAAGCACAAATCCTGGTGAATGGGAGAGATACAAAGAATGGCAAAGTATAACAAGACCAATAATAATAGCTTCAAAATCAACACACATTTTTTACAATTATATTGGGGAAAATAGATTGCTGCTGAGTAATGTGGGCCCTTTAAAAACAGGTAACGGTGATATTGTCAGTGAAAATAAAGAAATTGGGGACCTGTTGAACAATTCCCCACCAGTATTTACTGTGGAGAAAGAGGGCAGCATGCCAGATATTCCAAGGAAACTAATATTGAATCAGGGTCTGGGAGTCACCAAAATTAACAGCAAAAGGGGAGGTGATACCTGACAAGTCTGAGTGAAGTGACTGAGGTAGTGGACAGGGGAATGGAAGTTACTTGTGTCTCAAATGTCTTCTGGAAGTCCATATAAAGGCGCTCATCAGCGAACAGTCTCTTTTGTTGAAGCCCATGAAATTGAAGGCAAGTTATTGACCTGGTTAGAAAACTGGCTGAGCAGCAGGAATCAGAGAGTAAAGATTCTCTGGGTAGGTATTCGAATTGGCAGAATATGACTAGTGGTATCCTGCCAAGACTCTGCATGAGGCCTGGACTATTCACCATATTTATTAACAACTTCGATGATGGGATAGAAAGCCACAAATCCAAATTTGCCTGTGACAGAGAGATAGGCAGCATTGTAAGCAGTGTAGGTGGAAGTATAAAATTACAAAGAGATATTGAGAGAGTAAGTGAATGAGCAAAACTGTGGCAAATGGATTTCTGTGTGGGTAAATGTGAGGTCATCCACTTTGGATCTAAAAACAATAGAACCAGGTACTTTCTAAATAGTGAAAAGCTGGAAACATTTGGTGATCCAAAGAGGTTTGGGAATCCAGGTGCACCTGGATCAAAATGTCATCAACAGGTACAGAATCAAAAAGGTTAATGGAACACTGGTCTTTATATCCAGAGGACTAGAATACAAGGGGGTAGAGGTCATGTTTCAGTGACACAAAGCCCTGGTTAGACCACACCTGGAGTTACTGGGAGCAGTTCTGGACACTGCACCTTAGGAAGTATATATTGGCCTTGGAGGGAGTGCAGTGTAGATTTACCAGAATGATACCTGGACTCCAAGGGTTAAATTGTGAAGAGAGATTACACAAACTAGGATTGTATTCCCTGGAAGTTAAAAGTTTGAGGTGATTTGATCGAAGTTTTTAAGATTTTAAAGGGAACGGATAGGGTAGATAGAGAGAAACTATTTCCACTGGTTGGGGAGTCTAGACCTCGGAGCAGAGTCCAAAGATTTGAGCCAGACCTTTCAGAAGTGACACTCGGCAACACTTCAACACACAAAGGGTGGGAGAAGTTTTGAACACTCTTCTGCAAATGACAAGTGATGCTGGGTCAATTGTTAATTTTAAATCTGAGATTGATAGATTTTTATTAATCTAAGGTGTAAAGGGATATGGGGCAAAGGCGGGGATATGGAGTTAGGTTGCAAATCACCCACGATCTCTGAATGGTGGAACAGGCTCAAGGAATGAAATGGCCTCCTCATGTTCCTGTGTTCCAAATGGAACATGATGGAAGAGGGAGGGCTCTCAGGCACTGGAGGACTCAGTTGTGGATGTTGACAGGAGATGAAAGTCCATGATTCTGTGGTGGGTCAAGAATCATGCTCTGAAGGGAGTGAGAACAGGTGGCTAGGGAGGTCAATTCCCAGAGTCCGGACGCAAGGATCGGGCAGCAGTGTCACAATGTGTTTAATGATCTCCTGGGTGGTAAATGGCAGAGAATGCTTCTTCACATGTTGCCTCATACCCATTGGAGCACCAACCTCTCATGCTGCTAACTGCACGACACTCCCATCACTCAACAGAATCACAGAATAATACAGTGCAGAAGAGGCCCTTCGCCCATCGAGTCTTCACTGATGCATCTTCACCTGACCTGTCTACCTAATCCCATTTGCCAGCACTTGGCCCATAGCCCTGAATGTTATGATGTGCCAAGTGCTCATCCAGGTACTTTTTAAAGGATGTGAGGCAACCTGCCTCTACCACCCTCCCAGGCAGGGCATTCCAGACCGTCACCACCCTCTGGGTAAAAAAGTTCTTCCTCAAATCCCCCTTAAACCTCCCGCCCCTCACCTTAAACTTGTGACCCCTTGTAACTGACCCTTCAACTAAAGGGAACAGCTGCTCCCTATCCACCCTGTCCATGCCCCTCATAATCTTGTACACCTCGATCAGGTCACCCCTCAGTCTTCTCTGCTCCAGTGAAAACAACCCAAGCCTATCCAACCTCTCTTCATAGCTTAAATGTTCCATCCCAGGCACCATCCTGGTGAATCACCTCTGCACCCCCCCCCCCCCAATGCAATCACATCCTTCCTATAATGTGGCGACCAGAATTGTACACAGTACTCCAGCTGTGGCCTGACCAAAGTTCTGTACAACTCCAACATGACCTCCCTGCTTTTGTAATCTATGCCTCGATTGATAAAGGCAAGTGTCCCATATGCCTTTTTCACCACCCTATTAACCTGCACTTCTGTCTTCAGAGATCTATGGACAAACATGCCAAGGTCCCTTTGTTCCTCAGAACTTCCCAGTGTCAGGCCATTCATTGAATACTTCCGTGTCACATTACTCCTTCCAAAGTGTATCACGTCACACTTTTCAGCATTAAATTCCATCTGCCACTTTTCTGCCTATTTGACCATCCCGTCTATATCTTCCTGTAACCTAAGACACTCCACCTCACTGTTAACCACTCGGCCAATCTTTGTGTCATCCGCAAACTTACTGATCCTACCCCCCACATAGTCATCTATGTCGTTTATATAAATGACAAACAATAGGGGACCCAGCACAGATCCCTGTGGTACGCCACTGGACACTGGCTTCCAGTCACTAAAACAGCCGTCTGTCATCACTCTCCTACAGCTAAGCCAATTTTGAATCCACCTCATCAAGTTACCTTGTATCCCATGTGCATTTGCTTTCTTGATAAGTCTCCCATATGGGACCTTTCCATGTAAACTACATCAACTGTACTACCCTCATCTACACGCCTGGTCACATGCTCAAAGAATTCAATCAAATTTGTTCGACATGACCTCCCTCTGACAAAGCCATGCTGACTATTCCTAATCAAATTTTGCCTCCAAGTGGAGATAGATTCTCTCCTTCAGAATTTTCTCCAATAGTTTCCCTACCACTGACGTCAGACTCACTGGTCTGTAGTTCCCTGGCTTATCTCTACAACCTTTCTTAAATAGTGGGACCACATTAGCTGTTCTCCAGTCCTCTGGCACCTCCCCCGTGGCCAGAGAGGAATTAAAAATTAGGGTCAGAGCCCCTGCAATCTCCACCCTCGCCTCCCACAGCATCCTGGGACACAAATCGTCCGGATCTGGAGATCTGTCCAATTTTAAGCCTTCCAAAACCTCCAATACCTTGTCACTCCCTATGACAATTGATACCTTCAACCATCAGCAGTCCCTTGCAGTCAGGACTCAGGCTGAACCTTCAGATGCTCCACCTGACCCTGTCACACCTTCTGATGATACCAGTCTCACCACCTCTTGTCGCCTCTACATACCTCCAGCTATTCAGCTATGGCAGGCACTTCATCCAACGACAGCATTATCTCTTCCCTCCCTCCTGCACAGGTAGACAGGGTGGTGAAGAAGGCGTATGGCGTGCTTGCCTTCATCGGCCAAGGCATTGAGTACAAGAGTTGGGACGTCATGTTACAGTTGTATATAACGTTGGTTAGGCCGCATTTGGAGTACTGTGTGCAATTCTGGTCGGCGCACTACAGGAAAGATGTGAGTAAGCTAGAGAGGGTACAGAAAAGATTCACAAGGATGTTGCCTGGTTTGGAGGGCTTGAGTTATAAAGAGAGATTGGATAGGCTGGGTCTGTTTTCCCTGGAGCGAAGGAGGCTGAGAGGGGACATGATGGAGGTATATAAAATTATGAGAGGCATAGATAGGGTAGATAGCCAGAGTCTGTTTCCCATGGTAGGGGTGACTAAAACTAGAGGGCATAGATTTAAGGTGAGAGGGAGGAGGTTTAAAGGGGATCAAAGGGGTAAATTTTTCACACAAAGAATAGTGGGTATCTGGAATGAGCTGCCTGAGGAGGTGGTGGAGGCAGGAACAGTAGCAACATTTAAGAGGCATCTGGACAGGTACTTGAATGAGCAAGGCATAGAGGGATATGGAATTAATGCAGGCAGGTGGGATTAGTATAGATAGGCATTATGGTCGGCATGGACGTGGTGGGCCAAAGGGCCTGTTTCTATGCTGTACGATTCTGACTCTATGACTCTCAGTTCTGTTCTCCATATTATAAAAAGGATAAAAAGGCACTGGTGAAGGTGCTTTTTAAAAAAATGGTTTACAAGGGTGGTCACACTGAGAGATTATAACTAAGAAATCAGTTCACCCTTCAGCCTTCTCTTCTCTAGGGAAAAGGGGTTGAGCAATTAGATGTGGAGTTCTGATGAAAGGTCACAGACCTGAAAGGTTAACTCTGCTTCTCTCTCCACAGATGCTGCCAGACCTGCTGAGTATTTCCAGCATTTCTTGTTTTTATTTCAGATTTCTAGCATCTGCAGTATTTTGCTTTTGTCGACATAGAGATGTTTCAGTTTGTGGGGAGTCCAAAACTGGGGGCCATAAATATACGACAGTCACTGAGAAATCCAATCAGGAATTCAGCAGAAAGTTCTTTCCCCAGACAGAGGTGAGAATGTGGAACTCGCTGTCACAGGGAGTGGTTGAGGTGAATAGTATCAATACATTTAAGGGGAAGCTGGATAAACACATAAGAGAGAAAGGAATGGAAGGATATGGGGATAGGGTGAGATGAAGTAGGTTTGGAAGGGCTCGTGTGGAGCAGGAATGCCAGCATGGGGTAGACGGGCCAAATGGCCTGTTACTGTGCTATAAACTCAGTGAATTACACACTGACCCTTTATGGTAACACCCAATTCACAAGCTGCTGTCAGTTTCTGTACAAATCCACTTGGATCCCACATTGTGACCCTTCATAGAAACATCCCCTCAAGCAGCCAATCACTGTTCACAGTGAAACCTGGGGCTAATTTAAACTTTAAAACCTCATGCTTGTTATTTCCCACATATCCCAGCTTATTGAAGGCAGTAACAGGCAGATATGGATGTAATCAAGTTGCTGACACTGGTGTGATGAAGTGGCAGTAGGTCCCAGTGTCTCCCTGTCTTGGTTCAGTCTCTGTATTTATTCATCTGTTGCTGTGCAGCACGATCCTGGCCAGCAACTTCAAAGAAAGTGTTGACAATTGAATAGTTAACTTCAGCAGCTATGTGTTTTCAGCATTCACTGCTTCCATCTCTTACTCCCCAGATACCTCTCTCCCTCTCCCTGCCCTTTTCTCTCTCTCTCTCCTGCCTCTCTCCTCACCCTTTCTCCTCCTCCTCTCTCTCCATTCTCCCTCATATTTATTATTTTCCACATTGCTAGCCCATGTGAAAGGACACACAATGGGGGTGCATGTTTTCCCAGGAAAGGCGGGGAGGGGTGCATGTTTTCCCAGGAAAGGCGGAGTGGGGTGCACTTTTTCCCAGGAAAGGTGGGGCGGGGAGCACGTTTTCCCAGGAAAGGCAGGGAGGGGTGCATGTTTTCCCAGGAAAAGCGGGGCAGGGTGCACTTTTTCCCAGGAAAGGCGGGGCGGGGAGCACGTTTTCACAGGAAAAGCGGGGCGGGGAGCATGTTTTCCCAGGAAAGGCAGGGAGGGGTGCATGTTTTCCCAGGAAAAGCGGGGCAGGGTGCACTTCTTCCCAGGAAAGGTGGGGCGGGGTGCACTTTTTCCCAGGAAAGGCGGGGCGGGGCGCACATTTTCCCAGGAAAGGCGGGGCGGGGTGCACTTTTTCCCAGGAAAGGTGGGGCGGGGTGCACTTTTTCCCAGGAAAGGCGGAGCGGGGCGCACTTTTTCCCAGGTAAGGCGGGTCGGGGTGTCCGTTTTCCCAGGAAAAGCGGGGCAGGGTGCACTTTTTCCCAGGAAAGGCGGGGCGGGGTGCATGTTTTCCCAGGAAAGGCAGGGCGGGGTGCATGTTTTCCCAGGAAAGGCGGGGCGGGGCGCATGTTTTCCCAGGAAAGGCGGGGCGCATGTTTTCCCAGGAGGGGCGGGGTGCACTTCTTCCCAGGAAAGGCGGGGCGGGGAGCATATTTTCCCAGGAAAGGCGGGTCGGGGTGTCCGTTTTCCCAGGAAAGGCGGGGCGGGGAGCACGTTTTCCCAGGAAAGGCGGGGCGGGGAGCACGTTTTCCCAGGAAAGGAGGGGCGGGGTGCGTGTTTTATCAGTCTGGTTGTTGGCTCTGTGGTTAAGCTTTCTAACTGACATAGTCCTGAAACTGCAGTAACAGATAGTCTTTGAGGAAGGTGGGCAGTGGAAGTTCAGGAATCAGGTCCTGGCAGTGTCCCTCGAAGTGGGTTCGTATCGCACACCGTGCCAAGTGCTGGAGAGAACGTGGTGTCTGGGAAAGTGCAAACAGGGAGTCATAGAAGTCCTGGTGTTTCTGTAAGAGGAATTAAAAGGAATTACAAGACTCGACAGTACCGAAACAGGCTGTTTAACCTCAACCTTATCTGTGCCGGTGTTTATACCCATACGACCCTCCTCCCCCTTTAATTACCTCTTCCTTCACGTCCCCATCGCCCCCTATTCCCACTCTTCTTCCCCTGTATCTCTAATTCCAACTCTCCCTCCCCTGCATCCCCCTATTCCCAGTCTCCCTCCCCTGCATCCCCCTGTTCCCACTCTCACTCTCTGTATCCCCCTAATCCCACTCTCCCTCTCCTGCATCCCCCTATTCCCACTCTCGCTCTCTGTATCTCCCTATTCCCACTCTCCCTCTCCTGCATCCCCCTGTTCCCACCCTCCCTCTCCTGCATCCCCCTATTCCCACTCTCGCACTCTGTATCCCCCTATTCCCACTCTCCCTCCCCTGTATCCCGCTATTCCCACTCTCCCTCCTCTGCAGACCCCTATTCCCACTCTCCCTCCCTTGCATCCCCCTATTCCCACTCTCCCTCCCTTGCATGCCCCCATTCCCACACTCGCACTCTGTATCCCCCTATTCCCACTCTCCCTCCCCTGTATCCCCCTATTCCCACTCTTGCTCTCTGTATCACCCTATTCCCACTTTCCCTCCCCTGTATCCCCCAATTCCCACTCTCCCTCCCCTGTATCCCCCTATTCCCACTCTTGCTCTCTGTATCACCCTATTCCCACTCTCCCTCCCCTGTATCCCCCAATTCCCACTCTCCCTCCCCTGTATGCCCCTATTCTCACTCTTCCTCTCCTGCAACCCCCTATTCACACTCTCCCTCTCTTGCATCCCCTTATTCCCATTCTCACACTCTATCCGCCATTCCCACTCTCACTCTCTGTATCCGCCTATTCCCACTCTCCCTCTCCTGCACACCCTTATTCCCACTCTCGCTCTCTGTATCCCCTATTCCCACTCTCCCTCTCCTGCATCCCCTTATTCCCACTCTCGCACTCTGTATCCCCCATTCCCACTCTCGCTCTCTGTATCCCCCATTCCCACTCTCGCTCTCTGTATCCCCCTATTCCCAATCTCGCTCTCTGTATCCCCCTATTCCCAATCTCGCTCTCTGTATCCCCCATTCCCACTCTCGCTCTCTGTATCCCACTATTCCCAATCTCGCTCTCTGTATCCCCCATTCCCACTCTCGCTCTCTGTATCCCACTATTCCCACTCTCGCTCTCTGTATCCCCCTATTCCTACTCTCCCTCCCATGTATCCCCCATTCCCACTCTTGCTCTCTGTATCCCACTATTCCCACTCTCGCTCTCTGTATCCCCCTATTCCCAATCTCACTCCCTGCATCACCCTATTCCCACTCTCCCTCCCCTGTATCTTCATATTCCCACTCTCGCTCTCTGTATCCCCCTATTCCCACTCTCCCTCCCCTGTATCCCCCTATTCCCACTCTCCCTCCCCTGTATCCCTCTATTCCCACTCTCGCTCTCTGTATCCCACTATTCCCACTCTCGCTCTCTGTATCCCCCTATTCCTACTCTCCCTCCCATGTATCCCCCATTCCCACTCTCGCTCTCTGTATCCCACTATTCCCACTCTCGCTCTCTGTATCCCCCTATTCCCAATCTCACTCCCTGCATCACCCTATTCCCACTCTCCCTCCCCTGTATCTTCATATTCCCACTCTCGCTCTCTGTATCCCCCTATTCCCACTCTCCCTCCCCTGTATCCCCCTATTCCCACTCTCCCTCCCCTGTATCCCTCTATTCCCACTCTCGCTCTCTGTATCCCACTATTCCCACTTTCCCTCCCCTGTATCCCTCTATTCCCACTCTCGCTCTCTGTATCCCACTATTCCCACTCTCTCTCCCCTGTATCCCCCTATTCCCACACTCCCTCCCCTGCATCCCCCATTCCCACTCCGTCTCTGTATCCCCCGATTCCCACTCTCGCTCTCTGTATCCCCCTATTCCCACGCTCCCTCCCCTGTATCCCACTATCCCCATTCTCGCTCTCTGTATCCCACTATTCCCACTCTCCCTCCCCTGTATCCCCCTATTCCCACACTCCCTCCCCTTCATCCCCCTATTCCCACACTCCCTCCCCTTCATCCCCCTATTCCCACTCTCCCTCCCCTGCATCCCCCTATTCCCACTCTCCCTCCCCTGTATCTCCTATTCCCACTCTCCCTGCCCTGCATCCCCCTATTCCCACTCTCTCCCTCTCCTGTATCCCTATATTCCTACTCTCCCTCCCCTGTATCCCCCTATTCCCACTCTCCCTCCCCTGTTTCCCCAATTCCCACTCTCCTTCCTCTTTATCCCCGATTCCCATTCTCCCTCCCCTGTATCCCCCTATTCCCACTCTAGCTCTCTGTATCCCCATATTACCACTCTCCCTCTCCTGTATCCCCCTATTCCCACTCTCCCTCTCCTGCATCCGCTTATTCCCACTCTCGCTCTCTGTATCCCACTATTCCCACTCTCGCTCTCTGTATCCCCCTATTCCTACTCTCCTTCCCATGTATCCCCCATTCCCACTCTCGCTCTCTGTATCCCCCTATTCCCAATCTCGCTCTCTGTATCCCCCTATTCCCAATCTCGCTCTCTGTATCCCCCATTCCCACTCTCGCTCTCTGTAACCCACTATTCCCAATCTCGCTCTCTGTATCCCCCATTCCCACTCTCGCTCTCTGTATCCCACTATTCCCACTCTCGCTCTCTGTATCCCCCTATTCCTACTCTCCCTCCCATGTATCCCCCATTCCCACTCTCGCTCTCTGTATCCCACTATTCCCACTCTCGCTCTCTGTATCCCCCTATTCCCAATCTCGCTCCCTGCATCACCCTATTCCCACTCTCCCTCCCCTGTATCTTCCTATTCCCACTCTCGCTCTCTGTATCCCCCTATTCCCACTCTCCCTCCCCTGTATCCCCCTATTCCCACTCTCCCTCCCCTGTATCTTCCTATTCCCACTCTCGCTCTCTGTATCCCCCTATTCCCACTCTCCCTCCCCTGTATCCCCCTATTCCCAATCTCGCTCTCTGTATCCCCCTATTCCCAATCTCGCTCTCTGTATCCCCCATTCCCACTCTCGCTCTCTGTATCCCCCTATTCCCACTCTCCCTCCCCGTATCCCTCTATTCCCACTCTCGCTCTCTGTATCCCACTATTCCCACTCTCGCTCTCTGTATCCCCCTATTCCCAATCTCGCTCCCTGCATCACCCTATTCCCACTCTCCCTCCCCTGTATCTTCCTATTCCCACTCTCGCTCTCTGTATCCCACTATTCCCACTCTCCCTCCCCTGTATCCCCCTATTCCCACACTCCCTCCCCTGCATCCCCCATTCCCACTCTCGGTCTTTGTATCCCCCTATTCCCACTCTCCCTCCCCTGCATCCCCCTATTCCCACTCTCC
This sequence comes from Heterodontus francisci, assembly GCF_036365525.1. Taxonomy (NCBI): domain Eukaryota; kingdom Metazoa; phylum Chordata; class Chondrichthyes; order Heterodontiformes; family Heterodontidae; genus Heterodontus; species Heterodontus francisci. The sequence goes on along the minus strand of NC_090375.1, from coordinate 3,094,124 downwards.
CTCCCTTGTATCCCCCTATTCCCACTCCCCCTCCCCTGCATCCTCCTATTCCCACTCTCGCTCTCTGTATCCCCCTATTCCCACTCTCCCTCCCCTGTATCCCTCTATTCCCATTCTCGTTCTCTGTATCCCACTATTCTCACTCTCCCTCCCCTGTATCCCCCTATTCCCACACTCCCTCCCCTGTATCCCCCTATTCCCACACTCCCTCCCCTGCATCCCCCTATTCCCACTCTCCCTCCCCTGCATCCCCCTATTCCCACTCTCCCTCCCCTGCATCCCCCTATTCCCACTCTCCCTCCCCTGTATCTCCTATTCCCACTCTCCCTGCCCTGCATCCCCCTATTCCCACTCTCGCTCTCTGTATCCCCCTATTCCCACTCTCCCTCCCCTGTATCTCCTATTCCCACTCTCTGCCCTGCATCCCCCTATTCCCACTCTCCCGCCCCTGCGTTCCCCTATTCCCACTCTCACATCTTTATCCTATTATTCCCACTCTCCCTCCCCTGTATCCCCCTATTCCCACTCTCACTCCCCTGTATCCCCCTATTCCAACTCTTGCTCTCTGTATTCCCCTATTCCCACTCTACCTCCCCTGTATTCCCCTATTCCCACTCTCCCTCCCCTGTATTCCCCTATTCCCACTCTCCCTCCCCTGTAACCCCCTATTCCAACTCTCCCACCCCTGTATCCCCCTTTTCAACTCCCGCTCCTCTGTATCCCCCCTTTTCCCACTCTCCCTCCCCTGTATCCCCCTATTCCCACTCTCCCTCCCCTGTATCCCCCTATTCCCACTCTCTCCCTCTCCTGTATCCCCATATTCCTACTCTCCCTCCCCTGTATCCCCCTATTCCCACTCTCCCTCCCCTGTTTCCCCAATTCCCACTCTCCCTCCTCTTTATCCCCTATTCCCACTCTCCCTCCCCTGTATCCCCTTATTCCCACTCTAGCTCTCTGTATCCCCCTATTCCCACTCTCCCTCTCCTGTATCCCCTTATTCTCACTCTCTCTCCCCTGTATCCCCCTTTTCCCACTTTTGCTCTCTGTTTCCCCCTATTCCCACTCTCTCTCCTCTGTATCCCCTATTCCCACTCTCGCTCTCTGTATCCCCCATTCCCACTCTCCCTCCCCTGTATCCCCTATTCCCACTCTCCCTCCCCTGTATCCCCTATTCCCATTCTCCCTCCCCTGTATCCCCAAATACCACTCTCCCTCCCCTGTCTCCCTTATTCCCACTCTTGCTCTCTGTATCTCCCTATTCCCACTCTCCCTCCCCTGTATCCCCTTATTCCCACTGGAGGCTTATAGAAAGGTACTGCAATAATCATAGGTGATTTTATTCTTCATATTGATTAGACAAATCAAATTGGCAAAGGTAGGCTGGAGGATGAGTTCACAGAGTGTATTCAGGACAGTTTCTTGGAACAATATATTTTGAAACCTTTCTGATGAAAGGTCACTGACCTGAAACATTAACTCTGTTTCTCTCTCCACAGATACTGCCAGACCTGCTGAGTATTTCGAGCATTTCTTGTTTTTATTTTATATTCTGAAACCTACCAGGAAACAGGCTATTTTGGACCTGGTAATGTGTAATAAGACAGGATTAACAAATGACCTCATCGTAAAGGAGCCTCGAGGCAAGAGTGATCATAACATGATAGAATTTCACATTCAGTTTGAGGGTGAGAAATTTGGGACTGAAACTAGTGTCTTAAACTTCGATAAAGGCAATTACAGGGGTATAAAGACAGAGTTGGCTAAAGTGGAGTGGGAAATTAAGTTACAAGGTAAGACAGGAGAGAAGCAGTGGCAAACATTTAAGGAGATAATTCATAACTTTCAACAAAGATATATTTCACTGAGAAAGAAAGGCTCAAAGAGAAGGATGCACCATCCATGGCTAACTAAGGAAGTTAAGGATGGTGTCAAATTGAACGAAAATGTGCACAATGCTGCAAAGATTCATGGTAGGCCAGAAGATTGGGAACATTTTAGAAACCAGCAAAGGAAGGTTAAAAATAGTGGGAGAAATTAGAGTATGTGAATAAACTAGCAAGAAATATAAAAATCGACAGTAAAAGCCTCTACAAATCTATGAAATGGAAAAGAGTAGCTAAAGTAAATGTTGGGCTCTTAAAGGATGAGACTGGGGAATTAATAATGAGAAACAAGGAATGGCAGACACTTTGAACAAGTATTTGGTATCTGTCTTCACAGTAGAAGACAAAAAATCCCAAGAGTAGCAGAAATTCAAGAGGCAAAAGGGAGGAACTTAAAACAATCACTATCACTGGAGAAAAAGTTCTAGGAAAACTAATGGGACTAAAGACTGGCATGTCTGAAAAGAAGTGGCTGCAGAGATAGTGGATGCATTGGTTGTAAACTTTCAAAATTCCCTCGATTCTGGAAAGGTCCCAGCGGATTAGAACACTGCAAACTTAACACCCCTATTCAGAAAGGAAGGAGACAGAAAGCAGGAAACTATAGGCCTCTTAGCCTAACATCTGTCATTGTAAAAATGCTAGAATCCATTAGTGAAGAAGTAGGACATTTAGAAAATCAAAATACAATCAAGCAGAGTCATCATGTTTTGTGAAAAGAAAATTGTGCTGGACAAATTTATTAGAATTCTTTTGAGTATGTAACGAGCAGGGTGAATAAAGGAGAATCAGTAGATGTAGTGTACTTGGATTTTCAAAAGGCATTCGATAAGGTGCCACATAAGACGTTACTGCACAAGATAAGAGCTCATTGTGTTGGGATAATATATTAGCATGGTTAGAGGATTGGTTAACAGAGAATCCAGATGAATGGGTCATTTTCAGGTTGACAAACTGTAACTAGTGGAGTGCCACAGGGATTAGTGCTGGGGCCTTAACTATTTACAATCTATAATAATGACTTGGATGAAGGGGCTGTGTGCACTGTAGCCAAATTTTCGATACAAAGATAAGTAGGAAAGCAAGTTGTGAGGAGGATACAGCAGTCTGCAGAGATATAGACAGGTTAAGTGGGTGGGTAAAAATTCGGCAGATGGAGTAGAATGTGGAAAAATGTGATGTTGTCCACTTTGGTAGGAAGAATCGAGAAGCAGGATGTTATTTCAATGGAGAGAGACTACAGAATGATGGGATACAGAGGGATCTGGGTGTCCTTGTACATGAAACAGAAAAAGTTAGCATGCAGGTACAGGAAGTAATTAGGAAGGCAAATGGAATGTTGGCATTTGTTGCAAGGGGGATGGAGTATAAAAGTAGGCAAGTCTTGCAGCAACTGGACAGGGCATTGGTGAGGCCGCACCTAGAGGCCTCTGTATCCCATCATTCTGTAGTCTCTCTCCATTGAAATAACATCCTGCTTCTCGATTCTTCCTACCAAAGAGGACAACATCACATTTTTCCACATTTTACAAAGAACAAAGAACAGTACAGCACAGGAACAGGCCATTCGGCCCTCCAAGCCTGTGCCGATCTTGATGCCTGCCTAAACTAAAACCTTCTGCACTTCCGGGGTCCGTATCCCTCTATTCCCATCCCATTCATGTATTTCATGTATTTTGTACAGTGTACAGTTTAAGTCTCCTTATTTATGGAGAGATATACTTGCATTGGAGGCAGTTCAGAGAAGGTTCACTGGGTTGATTCCTGGGATGAAGGGGTTGTCTTATGAGGAAAGGTTGAGCCTATTCTCATTGGAGTTTAGAAGAATGAGAGGTGATCTTATTGAAACATATTCTTTCAAAATGTCAAATTTCAAAATTTGCAGATGATACAAAACTTGGAAGCATTGTGAGGAGGATAGTGTAGAACTTCACAAGGACATGGAGAAGTTGGTGGAATGGGCAGACAGGTGGCAGATGAAGTTCAATGCAGAGAAATGTGAAGTGATACATTTTGGTAGGACTAACATGGAGAGACAATATAGAATGAAATGGTACAATTCTAAAGGGGATGCAGGAGCCGAGGGACCTGCGTGTACATCTGCACAGATCATTGAAGGTGGCAGGACAGGTTGAGAGAGTGGTTAATAAAGCATACAGTATCCTGGGCTTTATTAATAGGGACATAGAGTACAAGAGGAAGGAAGTTAGGTTGAACGTATAAAACACTAGTTCAGCCTCAGCTGGAGTATTGTGTCCAGTTCTGGGCACCACACATTAGGAAAGATGTGAGGGCATTGGAGAGATGCAGAAATTTTTTTTAAAATTAATTCATGGGATGTGGGTGTCACTGGCCAGGCCAGCATTTATTGCCCATCCCTAATTGCCCTTGAGAAGGTGGTGGTGAACTGCCTTCTTGAACCGCTGCAGTCCATGTGGGGTAGGTACACCCACAGTGCTGTTAGGAAGGGAGTTCCAGGATTTTGACCCAGCGACAGTGAAGGAACGGCAATATAGTTCCAAGTCAGGATGGTGTGTGACTTGGAGGGGAACTTGCAGGTGGTGGTGTTCCCATGTATTTGCTGCCCTTGTCCTTCTAGTTGGTAGAGGTTACGGGTTTGGAAGGTGCTGTCTAAGGAGCCTTGGTGCATTGCTGCAGTGCATCTTGTAGATGGTACACACTGCTGCCACTGTGTGTTGGTGGTGGAGGGAGTGAATGTTTGTGGATGGGGTGTCAATTAAGCGGGCTGCTTTGTCCTGGATGGTGTCGAGCTTCTTGAGTGTTGTTGGAGCTGCACCCATCCAGGCAAGTGGAGAGTATTCCATCACACTCCTGACTTGTGCCTTGTAGATGGTGGACAGGCTTTGGGGAGTCAGGAGGTGAGTTACTCGCCGCAGGATCCCTGGCCTCTGACCTGTTCTGGTAGCCACGGTATTTATATGGCTACTCCAGTTCAGTTTCTGGTCAATGGTAGCCCCTAGGATGTTGATAGTGGGGGATTCAGCGATGGTAATACCATTGAATGTCAAGGGGAGATGGTTAGATTCCCAGCCTCTGACCTGCTCTTGACCTCAACAGAATGGTTCCAGGGATGAGGAATTTCACTGATGAAGATAGATTGGAGAAGTTGGGACTGTTTTCCTTGGAGAAGAGAAGGCTGAGAGGTGATTTGATAGAGGTATTCAAAATCATGAGGGGTCTGGTCAGAGGAGATAGAGAGAAACTGTTCCCACCCATGAAAGGATCGAGAACGAGAGGGCACAGATTTAAAGTATTTGGTAAGAGAAGCAAAAGTGACACACAGCGAGTGGTTAAGGTCTGGAATGCACTACCTGAGAACTGAAGCATTCAAAAGGTAATTAGACAGTTATATGAAAAGGAAGAATGTGCAGGGTTACGGAGAGAAGGTGGGGAATGGGACTAGGTGAAAAGCTCTTTTGGAGAGCTGATGCAGACACGATGGGCCGAATGGCCTCCTTCTGTGTTGTAACAATTCTGTGATTCTGAGGGGGCTTGACTGGGTAGATGCTGAGAGGATGTTTCCCCTCATGGGGGAATCTAGAACAAGGGGGAACAGTTTAAAAATAAGGGGTCTCCCATTTAAGATGGAGATGAGGAAGAATTTCTTCTGAGGGTTGTTAATCTTTGGAATTCTGTTCCCCAGAGAGCCGCGGAGGCTGGGCCATTGATTATTCAAGGCTGAGTTCGACAGATATTTGATCTACATGTGAGTCAAGGGTTGTGGGGGGGCAGGCAGGATAGTGGAGTTCAGGCCACAATCAGATCAGCCATGATGTAGTTGAATGGCAGAGCAGGCTCGAATGGTCTACTCCTGCTCCTGTTTCTTATGTTCTCATCCTTGTTTTCAAATCCCTCCATGGCCTTGCTCCTCCCTTTCTCTGTAACCTCCTCCAGCCCCACAACCTTCCCTTTCTCTGTAACCTCCTCCAGCCCCACAACCCTCCCTTTCTCTGTAACCTCCTCCAGCCCCACAACCCTCCCTATCTCTGTAACCTCCTCCAGCCCCACAACCCTCCCTATCTCTGTAACCTCCTCCAGCCCCACAACCCTCCCTATCTCTGTAACCTCCTCCAGCCCCACAACCCTCCCTTTCTCTGTAATCTCCTCCAGCCCCACAACCCTCCAAGATATCTGCGCTCCTCTAATTCTGGCCTCTTGTGGATCCCCGATTTTAATCACTCCATCAATGGTGGCTGTGCCCTCAGTTGCCTCGGCCCCAAGCTCTGGAATTCCCTCCCTGCACTTCTCCACCTCTCTATCTCGCTTTCCTCCTTTCAGACACTGCTTAAAACCTACCTCTTTGACCAAGCTTTTGGTCATCTGACCTAATATCTCCTTATATGGCTTTGTGTCATATTTTGTTTGATAATGCTCCTGTGAAGTGCTTTGGGCAGTTTCTCTGTGTTAAGGGCGATATATAAATGTGTTATTGTTGCTGGAACTAGTATTCATTATACAGTGAGCACTGATAACATCCTCCTTTGAAACAGAGGGCACCAAAGTGGCACATGCCAAGCTTGAGCAAAATGCCACCCTCTCCAGATCAGTAAAACTCAGACTTGGTGTCACAGACCAATTATTTCCTGCGGATGAATTTCTGTTTACTCTATTTCCAGTGCAGTATACGGACTGTACCTGCAGCACCTTCAGGGGCACCGATTCCTTCCAGACATCCGTCACTTTGAGCCGATCGTAAACATTGATGAGAACCTCAATCGTACGCGGCGACTGTGAGCAGTATCTCAGGACCTGGTACCAACAGAGAGAAAGTGTCAGGCTGAGAACAGTAAGCGTCACAAGGGGGAATACAGTAAGCATCGGGGGACGGGGGGAATACAGTCAGCATCGGGGGACGGGGGGAATACAGTAAGCATCGGGGGACGGGGGGATTACAGTCAGCATCGGGGGACGGGGGGAATACAGTCAGCATCGGGGGACGGGCAGATTACAGTCAGCATCGGGGGACGGGGGGATTACAGTCAGCATCGGGGGACGGGCGGATTACAGTAAGCATCGGGGGACGGGGGGAATACAGTCAGCATCGGGGGACGGGCAGATTACAGTCAGCATCGGGGGACGGGGGGATTACAGTCAGCATCGGGGGACGGGCGGATTACAGTAAGCATCGGGGGACGGGCGGATTACAGTAAGCATCGGGGGACGGGGGGAATACAGTCAGCATCGGGGGACGGGCAGATTACAGTCTGCATCGGGGGACGGGGGGAATACAGTCAGCATCGGGGGACGGGGGGAATACAGTCAGCATCGGGGGACGGGGGGAATACAGTCAGCATCGGGGGACGGGCAGATTACAGTCAGCATCGGGGGACGGGGGGATTACAGTCAGCATCGGGGGACGGGCGGATTACAGTAAGCATCGGGGGACGGGGGGAATACAGTCAGCATCGGGGGACGGGGGGAATACAGTCAGCATCGGGGGACGGGGGGATTACAGTCAGCATCGGGGGACGGGCGGATTACAGTAAGCATCGGGGGACGGGGGGAATACAGTCAGCATCGGGGGACGGGCAGATTACAGTCAGCATCGGGGGACGGGGGGATTACAGTCAGCATCGGGGGACGGGCGGATTACAGTAAGCATCGGGGGACGGGCGGATTACAGTAAGCATCGGGGGACGGGGGGAATACAGTCAGCATCGGGGGACGGGCAGATTACAGTCAGCATCGGGGGACGGGGGGATTACAGTCAGCATCGGGGGACGGGCAGATTACAGTCGGCATCGGGGGACGGGGGGAATACAGTCAGGACCGGGGGACGGGGGGATTACAGTCAGGACGGGGGGAAAACAGTCAGCATCTGGGGGACGGGGGGATTACAGTCAGCACCGGGGGACGGGGGGATTACAGTCAGCACCGGGGGACGGGGGGAAAACAGTCAGCATCAGGGGGACGGGGGGAAAACAGTCAGCATCTGGGGGACGGGGGGATTACAGTCAGGACCGGGGGACGGGGGGATTACAGTCAGGACCGGGGGACGGCGGAAAAACAGTCATGACCGGGGGACGGGGGGAAAACAGTCAGGACCGGGGGAGGGGGGGAAAACAATCAGCATCGGGGGACGGGGGGATTACAGTCAGGACCGGGGGACGGGGGGAATACAGTCAGGACCGGGGGAAGGGGGGATTACAATCAGCACCGGGGGACGGGGGGAAAACAGTCAGGACCGGGGGACGGGGGGAAATACAGTCAGGACCGGGGGAGGGGGGGAATACAGTCAGCACCGGGGGAGGGGGGGATTACAGTCAGCACCGGGGGAGGGGGGGGAATACAGTCAGCACCGGGGGACGGGGGGGGGAATACAGTCAGCACCGGGGGGAGGGGGGGAATACAGTCAGGACAGGGGGATTACAGTCAGCACCGGGGGACGGGGGGGAAGACAGTCAGCACCGGGGGAGGGGGGGGAATACAGTCAGCACCGGGGGACGGGGGAATACAGTCAGGACCGGGGGGAGGGGGGGAATACAGTCAGGACAGGGGGATTACAGTCAGCACCGGGGGACGGGGGGGAATACAGTCAGGACCGGGGGAGGGGGGGATTACAGTCAGCACCGGGGGAGGGGGGTAAAACAGTCAGGACCGGGGGAGGGGGGGATTACAGTCAGCACCGGGGGAGGGGGGTAAAACAGTCAGGACCGGGGGACGGGGGGATTACAGTCAGGTCCGGGGGACGGGGGGATTACAGTCCAAGACAAAGAACAGTACAGCACAGGAACAGGCCATTCGGCCCTCCAAGCCTGCGCGAATCTTGATGCCTGCCGAAACTAACACCTTCTGCACTTCCGGGGCCCATAACCCTCTATTCCCATCCTATTCATATATTTATCAAGATGTCTCTTAAACATCGCTATCGTATCTGCTTCCACCACCTCCCCTGCAGCAAGTTCCAGGCACTCACCACCCTCTGTGTAAAGAACTTGCCTCGCACATCCCCTCTAAACTTTGCCCCTCTCATCTTAAACCTATGTCCCCTAGTAACTGACTCTTCCACCCTGGGAAAAAGTTTCTGACTGTCCACTCTGTCCATGCCGCTCATAACTTCATAAACCTCGATCATGTTGCCCCTCCACCTCCGTCGTTCCAGTGAAAACAATCCGAGTTTATCCAACCTTTCCTCATAGCTAATGCCCTCCAGACCAGGCAACATCCTGGTAAACCTCCTCTGTACCCTCTCCAAAGCCACCACGTCCTTCTGGTAGTGTAGCGACCAGAATTACACACAATATTCTAAGTGTGGCCTAACTAAAGTTCAGTACAGCTGCAGCATGACTTGCCAATTTTTATACTCTATGCCCCGACCGATGAAGGCAAGCATGCTGTTTGCCTTCTTGACTACCTTATCCACCTGCGTGGCCACTTTCAGTGACCTGTGAACCTGTACGCCCAGATCTCTCTGCCTGTCAATACTCCTAAGGGTTCTGCCATTTACTGTATACCTCCCACCTGCATTAGACCTTCCAAAATTCATTACCTCACATTTGTCTGGATCAGTCAGCACCAGGGATGGGGGAGGGAATACAGTCAGCATTGGGCGGGGGAGAGACACGCGCTGACGGGGGGGGTGGTGGTGCGGGGTTGGGAAGTGCGGGGATTGCAAATGAGAAGCTTTCCCCACTTGAAGAGGCAGGGATTAATCAGGGATAGTTAGCATGGCTTTGTCAGGGGGAGATCGTATCTAACTAACTTGATTGAATTTTTTGAGGCGGTGACTAGATGTGTAGATGAGGGTAAAGCAGTTGATGTAGTCGACAGGGACTTCAGTAAGGCTTTTGATAAGGTCCCACATGGGAGATTGGTTAAGAAGGTAAGAGCCCATGGGATCCAGGGCAATTTGGCAAATTGGATCCAAAATTGGCTTAGTGGCAGGAAACAGAGGATGATGGTCGAGGGTTATTTTTGCGATTGGAAGCCTGTGACCAGTGGTGTACCACAGGGATCGGTGCTGGGACCCTTGCTGTTTGTAGTGTACATTAATGATTTAGACATGAATATAGGAGGTATGATCAGTAAGTTCACAGATTGACACGAAAATTGGTGGTGTCGTAAATAGTGAGGAGGAAAGCCTTAGATTACAGGACGATATAGATGGGCTGGTAAAATGGGCGGAGCAGTGGCAAATGGAATTTAATCCTGAGAAGTGTGAGGTGATGCATTTTGGGAGGACTAACAAGGCAAGGAAATATACAAAGGATGGTAGGACCCGAGGAAGTACAGAGTGTCAGAGGGACCTTGGTGTACTTGTCCATAGATCACTGAAGGCAGCAGCACAGGTAGATAAGGTGGTTAGGAAGGCATACGGGATACTTGCCTTTATTAGCCGAGGCATAGAATATAAGAGCAGGGAGGTTATGATGGAGCTGTATAAAACGCTAGTTAGGCCACAGCTGGAGTACTGTGTACAGTTCTGGGCACCACACTGTAGGAAGGATGTGATTGCACTGGAGAGGGTGCAGAGGAGATTCACCAGGATGTTGCCTGGGCTGGAATATTTCAGCTATGAAGAGAGACTGAAAAGGCTAGGGTTGTTTTCCTTAGAACAGAGAAGGCTGAGGGGGGGGACCTGATTGAGGTATACAAAATTATGAGGGGCATTGATAGATGAGATAGGAGGAAACTTTTTCCCTTAGCGGAGGGGTCGAGAACCAGGGGCGTAGATTTAAGGTAAGGGGCAGGAGGTTTAGAGGGGATCTGAGGAAAAAAAATTTCACCCAGAGGGTGGTTGGAATCTGGAATGCACTGCCTGAAGAGGTGGTTGAGGCAGGAACCCTCACAACATTTAACAAGTATTTAGATGAGCACTTGAAACACCATAGCATACAAGGCTACGGGCCAAGTGCTGGAAAATGGGATTAGAATAGTTAGGTGCTTGATGGCCGGCACAGACACGATGGGCCGAAGGGACTGTTTCTGTGCTGTATGATTCTATGACTCTAATATCATCTATCAGATGCCTCCTTTCCAGGTTGAATAGCCCAGGTCCCTCAAGTCTCTCCCCGTGACTCAGACCCTGACATGAGGGATCAGTCTCGTGGCTCTTCTCTGTTCTGCCTCCAGCACTTGAACATCCCCCTTGTGTCTGAGTGACCAGAACTGGACACAGGGCTCAAGGTGGGTCTGACCAGAACTGGACACAGGGCTCATGGTGGGTCTGACCAGAACTGGACACAGGGCTCATGGTGGGTCTGACCAGAACTGGACACAGTACTCAAGGTGGGACGAACCAGAACTGGACACAGGGCTCAAGGTGGGACGAACCAGAACTGGACACAGTGCTCGAGGTGGGTCTGACCAGAACTGGACACAGGGCTCAAGGTGGGTCTGACCAGAACTGGACACAGTGCTCGAGATGGGTCTGACTAGAACTGGACACAGGGCTCAAGGTGGGACTAACCAGAACTGGACACAGTGCTCGAGGTGGGACTAACCAGAACTGAACACAGTGCTCGAGGTGGGTCTGACCAGAACTGGACACAGTGCTCAAGGTGGGTCTGACCAGAACTGGACACAGGGCTCAAGGTGGGTCTGACCAGAACTGGACACAGTGCTCAAGGTGGGTCTGACCAGAACTGGACACAGTTCTCAAGGTGGGTCTGACCAGAACTGGACACAGTGCTCAAGGTGGGTCTGACCAGAACTGGACACAGTGCTCAAGGTGGGACTAACCAGAACTGGACACAGTGCTCAAGGTGGGTCTGACCAGAACTGGACACAGTTCTCAAGGTGGGTCTGACCAGAACTGAACACAGTGCTCGAGGTGGGTTTGACCAGAACTGGACACAGTGCTCGAGGTGGGTCTGACCAGAACTGGACACAGGACTCAAGGTGGGTCTGACCAGAACTGGACACAGGACTCAAGGTGGGACTAACCAGAACTGGACACAGGGCTCAAGGTGGGTCTGACCAGAACTGGACACAGTGCTCAAGGTGGGTCTGACCAGAACTGGACACAGGGCTCAAGGTTGGTCTGACTAGAACTGGACACAGTGCTCAAGGTGGGTCTGACCAGAACTGGACACAGGGCTCAAGGTGGGTCTGACCAGAACTGGACACAGGGCTCAAGGTGGGTCTGACCAGAACTGGACACAGGGCTCAAGGTGGGTCTGACCAGAACTGGACACAGTGCTCAAGGTGGGTCTGACCAGAACTGGACACAGGGCTCAAGGTGGGTCTGACTAGAACTGGACACAGTGCTCAAGGTGGGTCTGTCCAGAACTGGACACAGGGCTCAAGGTGGGACTAACCAGAACTGGACACAGGGCTCAAGGTGGGTCTGACTAGAACTGGACACAGGGCTCAAGGTGGGTCTGACCAGAACTGAACACAGGGCTCAAGGTGGGTCTGACCAGAACTGGACACAGGGCTCAAGGTGGGACTAACCAGAACTGGACACAGGGCTCAAGGTGGGTCTGACCAGAATTGGACACAGGGCTCAAGGTGGGACTAACCAGAACTGGACACAGGGCTCAAGGTGGGTCTGACTAGAACTGGACACAGTGCTCAAGGTGGGTCTGACCAGAACTGGACACAGGGCTCAGTGGCAGGGAGCAAAGGGTAATGGTCGATGGTTGTTTTTGTAACTGGATGGCTGTTTCCAGTGAGGTTCTGTCGGGCTCAGTACTGGGCACCTCACTGTGAATGGTATATATCAATGATTTAGACTCAAATGCAAGGGGTACCATTAAGAAATAAAAACAAGAAATGCTGGAACCACTCAGCAGGTCTGGCAGCATCTGTGGAAAGAGAAGCAGAGTTAACATTTCGGGTCACTGACCCTTCTTCGGAACTGACAAATATTAAAAATGTCACAGGTTATAAGCAAGTGAGGTGGGGGTGGGGCAAGAGATAACCAAGGAGAAGGTGCAGATTGGACAAGGCCACATAGCTGACCAGAAGGTCATGGCGCAAAGGCAAACAATATGTTAATGGTGTGTTGAAAGACAAAGCATTTGTACAGATAGGGTGTTAACGGACTGAAGATTAAACAGCAGCAAGTACAAACATGAAAATAAACAGTGGGTAAGCAAACTGAACAAACTAAGATGAAATAAAATAAACTTTTTTAAATGTAAAAAAGAAAAAAAGAAAAAAAAACTAAAAATGAAAGTAAAATGGGGAGCCCATCATGCTCTGAAATTATTGAACTCAATCGGTAAATGAGATGCTGTTCCTCGAGCTTGCGTTGATGTTCACTGGAACACTGCAGCAATCCCAGGATAGAGATGTGAGCATGAGAGCAGGGGGGAGTGTTGAAATGGCAAGCAACCGGAAGCTCAGGGTCCTGCTTGCGGACTGAGCGGAGGTGTTCTGCAAAGCGGTCACCCAGACTGCATTTGGTCTCCCCAGTGTAGAGGAGACCACACTGTGAGCAGCGAATACAGTATACTACATTGAAATAAATACAAGTAAATCACTGCTTCACCTGAAAGGAATGTTTGGGGCCTGGGATAGTGAGGAGAGAGGAGGTAAATGGGCAGGTATTACACCTCTTGCGATTGCAGGGGAAGGTGCCATGGGACGGGGACGAGGTGGTGGGGGTAATGGAGGAGTGGACCAGGGTGTCGCGGAGGGGACGATCCCTTCGGAATGCTGACAGGGGAAGGGAGGGGAAGATGCGTTTGGTAGTGGCATCACGCTGGAGGTGGCAGAAATGGCGGAGGCTGATCCTTTGGATGTGGAGGCCGATGGGGTGGAAAGTGAGGACAAGGGAAATCCTGTCACGGTTCTGGGAGGGAGGGGAAGGGGTGAGGGTAGAGGTGTGGGAAATGGGCCGGACACGGTTGGGGGCCCTGTCAACCTCAGTGGGGGGGAGTCCTCGGTTGAGGAAAAAGATCACATCAGAAGCACCGTCATGGAAGGTAGCATCATCAGAGCAGATGCGTCGGAGACGGAGAAACTGGGAGAATGGAATGGAGTCCTTATAGGAGGTAGGGTGTGAAGAAGTGTAGTTGAGGTAGCTGTGGGAGTCGGTGGGCTTATAATGGATATTAGTAGACAGCCTATCACCAGAGATGGAGACAGAGAAGTTGAGGAAGGGAAGGGAAGTGTCGGAGATGGACCATGTAAAGGTGAGAGAAGGGTGGAAATTAGAAGCAAAGTTGATAAAGTTTTCCAGTTCGGGGCGGGAGCAGGAAACGGCACCGATACAGTTATCAATGTACCAGAAAAAGAGTTGGGGGAGGGGGCCTGAGTAGGACTGGAACAAAGAATGCTCAACATATCTCACAAAAAGACAGGCATAACTGGGACCCATGCGGGTACCCATAGCAACACCTTTTACTGGAAGGAAGTGAGTGGAGAAGGAGAAGTTGTTCAATGTGAGAACAAGTTCAGCCAGGCAGAGGAGGAGGGTGGTGGATGGAGACTGGTTGGGCCTCTGTTCCAGGAAGAAGCGGAGAGCCCTCAAACTGTCCTGGTGGGGGATGGAGGTGCAGAGAGATTGGACGTCCATAGTGAAGAGGAGGCGGTTGGGGCCAGGAAACTGGAAATTGTCAAAATGACGTAGGGCGTCAGGAGAGTCACGGATGTAGGTGGGAAGAGGCATCATTAAGAAGTTTGAAAATGATACAAAAATTGTTTGTGTGGTTAATAGTGAGGAAGAAAGCTATAGACAGCAGGAAGATAGTAATGGACTGGTCAGGTGGGCAGAAAAGTAGCAAATGGAATACAGTCTGGAGAAGTATGAGGTTATGGATTTGAGAGGGCAAACAAGGCAAGGGAATACATAATTAATGGTAGGATACTGAGAGGTTACAGAGGGACCTTGGAGTGCATGTACACAGATCTCTGAAGGTAGCAGGACAAGTAGATAAGGTGGTTCAGAAAGCATATGGGATGCTTTCCTTTATTAGCCAAGGTATAGAATATAAGAGCAGGAGGTTTTTCTGGAACACTAGTTCGGCCACAGCTAGAGTAGTGCAGTTTTGGCCACCATGACCACATCAACTGTACCACTGTTACTGCTACTTCAAAAAATGTGATCAAGTTGGTCAAACAAGATCTTCCCTTAACAAATCCTTGCTGACTATCCTTGATTAACCTGTGACTTTCTAAGTGACAGTTTCTCCTGTCTCTCGGAATAGATTCCAATAATTTCCCCACTACTGAGGTTAGACTGACTGGCCTGTAATTATTCGGTCTATCCTTCGCTCCCTGTTTAAACAGAGGTACAACGTTAGCAATTCTCCAGTTCTCCGGCACCACACCTGTATCCAGTGAGGACTGGAAAATGATGGTCAGAACTGGACAGTGTTTAACGTGGGTCTGACCAGAACTGGACAGTGTTTAACGTGGGCCTGACCAGAACTGGACAGTGTTTAACGTGGGTCTGACCAGAACTGGACAGTGTTTAACGTGGGTCTGACCAGAACTGGACAGTGTTTAACGTGGGTCTGACCAGAACTGGACAGTGTTTAACGTGGGTCTGACCAGAACTGGACAGTGTTTAACGTGGGTCTGACCAGAACTGGACAGTGTTTAACGTGGGTCTGACCAGAACTGGACAGTGTTTAACGTGGGTCTGACCTATCTCCTATCCCTTCATACTCTCTCAGGCTGGGAGGAGTGGAGTCCAAGGAGGCAGTTCTGAAGTTAGAGTGAGGTGGAGATGTGTGAATGAACAGAACAATTGCAGATGGAGTTTATAACAAACAGCAGATAGGATGGAAAATGAGCAATAAACAGCCACAAATGGGATTCAAATAGCAGCAGAGAGGCTGAGAGCCAGGGGTTTGAGTAGAATCAGAGAATCTGAGAACAATGCAGCACAGAGGCCATTCGACCCATCGTGCCTGTGCTGGCTCTCTGAAAGAGCTATCTAGTTAATCCTATTCCCTGGCTCTTTCCCAATAGCCCTGCAAATTGTTCATTTTCCAGTATTTATCCAATTCCCTTTTGCAAGTTATTATTGAATCTGCTTCCACCGCCCTGTCAGGCAGCGCATTCCAGATCACAACAACTCACTGGGTAAAAACAATTCACATCTTGCTCCAGTTCTTTTGCCCACGCCTCATACACACTCACAGAAACATGGACATCCATACACACATGTGCGAACACACCCAACACACAGAAACACACACACGTTTGTCACTATACACATACACATACACTGACCAGTCTCTCTGGGGTCTTTATCTTACCTTTGGAATAGCACCTGGCCAGATGCGGATTGATCCATAGTTTAAGAGGGATCGGACAGTGTGTTCGGGTTCATGCTCCAATTTGTAAGCTACGGCCTGTAATGCTTTATGCATTGGGGCATTCCCCCCATAGTCCATGCGGTTGACATCAACTCCTTTGCGGAGGAGCAGATCCACCATCCTGTAGTTGGCCGTGTGACAAGCGAGGTGCAGTGCAGACTGCTTCTCTTCATCCAGTGCTGTCACACTGGCTCCCTTCTCAATGAGCTGCTTGCATACCCGGTAATATCTCTCAGCATCTTCCCTGCTGTGGGACTGTGAACACACAGAATGCAGTGGTGTCTGCCCACAGTCATTCATCCTGTTAATGGAAGCTCCATGTTCAAGGTACAACTTCACGTGCTCCTCCAGACCGAACCTGGCTGCGATGTGGAGAGCCGTGTCGTCCTTGTCCTCTGTTCGACTGTTAATGTGGCCACCAAACGCCAATAAATGCATTGCACATCTGTCAACAACAGCTGCAATTACACCTCAGCAGCCAATCACATCTCAAACGCAACCTACTGCAACCTATCACAGCTCAAACACAACCTACTGCAGCCAATCACAGCTCAAATGCAACCTAATGCGGCCAATCACAGCTCAAATGCAACCTACTGCAGCCAATCACAGCTCAAATGCAACCTACTGCAGCCAATCACAGCTCAAATGCAACCTACTGCAGCCAATCACAGCTCAAATGCAACCTAATGCGGCCAATCACAGCTCAAACGCAACCTACTGCAGCCAATCACAGCTCAAAAGCAACCTACTGCAGCCAATCACAGCTCAAAGGCAAAACTGCAGCCAATCACAGCTCATCAAATGCAATAGCAACCGGCAGCTAATATTTTTTTGAAGAGTTTTTTTCTGCCAGATTTTTAGTTTGTACAATGAAGGATTTTAGAAAGGGCATTCTAGGGGAATTCCTCTATTTGTGTGTTACTTGCAGGATAAAGAGGACAAAAGATGCCTGACAGGTCAGACTGCATTAGAGGCAGATCTTATCCTGGAAGCTGTATCTAAGGCACAGGCAGTCACAGCTTGAAATATCAGAGGGGAAATTGCCTTTGCAGGCTGTGTAATACTGAGGAGACAATGGTAGAACTGTATACCTGGAGCCTGACCTCAGCCGACCTCCATCACAGGACCAGCGTGGAAGGTGCCTGATATGGGACTTTGGTGAGCTTAGGCTCTCCCACGCTGCAAAGGGTGCGCCAGTAATTTAACCAATCTGCATGCACAGATGCACCAGGCTGGCGACTGATGCCTTGCTCCCCAGGGAAAATAGCCTCATCACTTTCTCCATGGCATGAGAGGGTGGTACAACTTGTTTCAGATAGCAGGCATGACCACGATACTATGGAGCTGACACTAATTCCCACATCCTTCACTAGCCACAGCTATTCCCTGTAAAATAAGTTCATGGAAAGGAATGTGATGCATGGAAAGGGAGTTATTTAGTGCAGAGGTCAGTGGGTGCAGAGGTCAGTGGGTGCAGAGGTCAGTGTCAGCGACTGTCCATTAGGCTCAGATCTTGTGGGATGTGGAGAGGAGAGTTGATGGATTGGCGGGACGGGGCACTTCACTGAAGTGTTAATTGTGAGCACCTGCCCCATGGCTCCCAAATGCCTGTGATCTGGTGTTGCAGGAACCTCGCCCACCTCCATGTCTTTGTCTTGCTCAACCCGCAGGCTGCAAGGGAGCAGGGGAGGTGACAGAGTGTCCTCTTCCCCTACCTGCTCTATCTCTGCTCCATCCAAATAGCATCATGACAATGAACACCCATTCCTAGGCAGCAACCATAATGACTGCAGTGTGATGCAGGATTGATGGGGAAGGAAGACTGCAATAAACAGCACTGACCACGACCTGCACAGACGGAGTGATTCACAGAGTGTTCGGCCAGGTGGCAGGTTTCCTGGCAGGGGAGGGCTCCATGCTTGAGGAAGGAGTAGCTGCAATTGGCCCAGTGGATAGGGTTTGATTGGTTGGTTCAATGGAAAGGGTTTGATTGGTTCAAAAGACAGCTTCCCTTGTTCCAAAATTTCTCATGCTCACTCCCGAAAGGATAATCGTTCCACTTCACCCTCCCTCTATCACCAGAGATAAACTGCTGGGGACAAAGCTTACTGGAAGGATTCTGGCGATGAGCACAGGTGGAGTGGTGTGTAACCGTCCTCGGAGAAGGCATTTGGATTTGCTCCGTATGTCAGCAGCAGCCGCACACACTCTGCCTGCACGTTTTCACACGCCTCATGTAGTGCAGTCTTCCCTCCTGGTGCAAAATCAACCTCTGCTCCGCAGGTCAGCAGATGCCTGAGACACTTGTCGTAGCCACGGCTGCTTGTGATCTGCAGTGGGGTGGTGAACTCCTGTTTGTAGCAGAGGGACCAGATCCCTGCAGGAAGACAAAGCAACAGGGTATTTATTAGCCATGTGTTAGGGCTGCCACATTGCAATGACAGTTTGGAATCTGTTTGGGTGGAGCTAAGAAACAGCAAGGGGCAGCAAACATTGGTAGGAGTTGTTTATAGGCCACCAAACAGTAGAGGTAGTGTGGGGAATGGTATTAATCAGGAGATTAGAGAAGCATGTAGCCTGGGTAATACAGTAATCATGTGTGACTTCAATCTGCATATAGACTGGGTAAACCTAATGAGCACTAATTCTGTTGAGGACAAGTTTCTGGAGTGTGTTAGGGATGGTTTTCTAGAGCAGTAGGTTGAGGAAGCGACCAGAGAACAGGCTATTTTAGATCTAGTTTTATGTAATGAGAAAGGGCTAATTAATAATCTTGTTGTAAAAGAACCTTAGGGATGAGTGATCATAATATGATAGAATTTTACATGATGTTTGAAAGTGAGGTAGTTTAATCTGAAGCCAGGGTGTTAAATATGAACAAAGGAAATTATGAAGGTATGAGGGGCAAATTGGCTGAGGTGGATTGGGAAAATACATTAAAAGGTTTGACTGTACATAGGCAATGGATAGTCTTTAAAGAAATATTACATAGTTTACAGAAACTATACATTCCTTCAAGGCACAAAAACCCCAAAAGTAAAGGCAGTCAACTGTGGATAACAAAGGAAGTTAATGATTGTAGAAGATTAAAAGAAAAGGCCAATAAAGTTGCCAGAAATAGTAAACCTGAGGATTGGGAGGATTTTCGAATCCTCAGCAAAGGAGGACCAAGAAACTGATAAAGAATCGGAGAATAGAATATGAATGTAAACTAGCAAAAAAATAAAAATGGACTGTAAAAGCTTCTACAGGTACGTAAAAAGGAAACGTTTGGAGAAGACAAATGTGGGTCCATTACAGGCAGAATCAGGAGAATTTATGATGGAGAATAGAGAAACGGCAGAGAAGCTAAATGATTACTTTGTGTCTGTCTTCACTGAGGAAGATACAAGAAATCTCCCAGAATTACAGATCCAAGGGATTAGAGGGAATGAGGAATTGAAGGAATTTAGTATTGGTAAGAAGGTTGTATTGGAGAAATTAATGGGGCTGAAGATTGATCCCCAGGACCTGATAGTCTACATCCCAGAGTGTTGAAAGAGGTAGCTATGGAGATAGTGGATGCATTGGTGATCATCTTCCAAAATTCTATAGATTCTGGAATAGTTCTTGCAGATTGGAAAGTAACAAATGTCACCCCACTGTTTAGAAAGGAGGGAGAGAGAAAACAGGGAATTACAGACCTATGAGCCTTACGGTCATTGGGAAAATACCAGAATCTATTCTAAAGGATGTGATAAATGGACATTTGGATAATAATGATCTGATTGGGCATAGTCAACATGGATTTATGAATGGGAAATCATGTTTGACGAACCGGTTGGAGTTTTCTGAGGATGTTACTAACAGAATTGATAAAGGGGAGTTGGTGGATGTAGTATACTTGGATTTTCAGACGGCTTTTGATAGAGTCCCGCACAGGAGGTTGGTTATCGAGTCATAGAGTCATACAGCATAGAAACAGGCCCTTCGGCCCACCGTGTTCATGCCGACCATAATGCCTATCTATACTAATCCCACCTGCTTGCATTAATTCCATATTACAAAATTAAAGCACATGGGATAGGAGGTAATATACTGGAATGGATTAAAGATTGGTTAACAGGCAGAAAGTAGAGAGTAGGGATAAACAGGTCATTCTCACATTGGCAAGCTGTGACTAGTGGGGTACCTCAGGGATCAGTGCTTGGGCCCCAGCTGTTCACAATATATATCAAAGATTTGGATGTGGGGCCCAAATGTAATATTTCCAAATTTGCGGATGACACAAAACTAGGTGGGAATGTGTGTTGTGAGGAAGATGCAAAGCGACTTCAAGGAGATTTGGACAGACTTAGTGAGTGGGCAAGAACATGGCAGATGGAATATAATGTGGAAAAATGTGAGATTATTCACTTTGGTAGGAGGAATAGATGTGCAGAGTATTTCTTGAATGATAAGAGATTAGAAAGTGTAGATGTACAAAGGGACCTGGGTGTCCTTGTCAATAAATCACTGAAAGCTAACATGCAGGTGCAGCAAGCAATTAGGAAGGATAATGGTATGTTAGTGTTTATTGCAAGAGGATTTGAGTACAGGAGTAGTGAAGTCTTGCTTCAATTGTTTAGAACCTCGGTTAGACTGCACCTGGAATACTGTGTGCTGTTTTGGTTCCCTTACCTTAGGAAAGATATTTTTGCCATAGAGGGAGTGCAACAAAGGTTCACCAGCCTTGTTCCTGGGACGGTGGAACTGTCCTATGAAGAGAGATTGGGGAAACTGGGCCTGTATTCTCTAGAGTTTCAAAGAATGAGAGGTGATCTCATTGAAACCTACAACCTTAAAGGGATAGACAGAGTAGATGTAGGTAAGATGTTTCCTCTGGTTGGGAAGTCTAGAACCAGGGGACACAATTTCAAAATAAGGGGGAAGCCACTTAGGACAGAGATGAGGAGAAATTTCTTACTCAGAAGATTGTGAATCTTTGGAATTCTCTACCCCAGAGGGCTGTGGAAGCTCAGTCTTTGAGTATGTTTAAAACAGAGAATTAGAATTAGAATTAGAGCCCTGTGTACCCCAATCTGTATACAAGATATATACACAGCCCTGTGTGTACCCCAATCTGTATACAAGATATATACACATCCCTGTGTGTACCCCAATGTGTATACAAGATATATACACATCCCTGTGTGTACCCCAATCTGTATACAAGATATATACACAGCCCTGTGTGTACTCCAAACGGGATACAGGATATATTCACATCCCTGTGTGTACCCCAATGTGTATACAAGATATATACACATCCCTGTGTGTACCCCAATGTGTATACAAGATATATACACATCCCTGTGTGTACCCCAATCTGTATACAAGATATATACACAGCCCTGTGTGTACTCCAAACGGGATACAGGATATATTCACATCCCTGTGTGTATGCCAAACTGTATACAAGATATATGGGGCGGCACAGTGGTTAGCGGCGCAGTGGTTAGCACCGCAGTCTCACAGCGTCAAGGACCCGGGTTCGATTCTGGGTACTGCCTGTGCAGAGTTTGTAAGTTCTCCCTGTGACCGTGTGGGTTACCGCCGGGTGCTCCAGTTTCCTCCCACAGCCAAAGACTTGCAGGTTGATAGGTAATTGGCCATTATAAATTGTCCCTAGTGTAGCTAGGTGGTAGGTGAATTAAGGGAAGTTGGGGATGTGGTAGGAATGTGGGATTAGTATAAATGGGTGGTTGATGGTCGGCACAGACTCGGTGGGCCGAAGGGCCTGTTTCAGTGCTGTATCTCTAAATAAAAATAAAATATATATACACAGCCATGTGTACCCCAAACTGTATATAGGATATAAAATAAAAGCAAAATACTGCAGATGCTGGAAATTTAAAATAAAAACAAGAAATGCTGGATTCACTCAGCAGGTCTGGCAGCATCTGTGGAAAGAGAAGCAGAGTTAACGTTTCAGGTCAGTCACCCTTCATCAGAATATTATATTGTATACAGGACACATCTACACAGCCTTTAGGGAAGGAAATCTGCTGTCCTTACCTGGTCTGGCCTACATGTGACTCCTGACCCACAGCAAAGTGGGTGACTCTTAAATGCCCTCTGAAATGGCCTAGCAAGCTACTCCGTTCAAGGGCCATTAGGGATGGACAATAAATGCTGGCCTAGCCAGAGATGCCCACATCCCACAAATGAATTTTAAAAAAGCCCTGTGTGTACCCCAACCTGTATACAGGACACATACACAGTCCTGTGTACCCCAACCTGTATACAGGACATATACACAGTCCTGTGTACCCCAACCTGTATACAGGACAGATACACAGTCCTGTGTACCCCAACCTGTATACAGGACATATACACAGTCCTGTGTACCCCAACCTATATACAGGACATATACACAGTCCTGTGTACCCCAACCTATATACAGGACATATACACAGTCCTGTGTACCCCAACCTATATACTGGACATGTTTACAGAGCCCTGTGTACCCCAACCTGTATACAGGACATATCTACACAGTCCTGTGTACCCCAACCTGTATGCAGGACATATACACAGTCCTGTGTACCCCAACCTATATACAGGACATATACACAGTCCTGTGTACCCCAACCTATATACTGGACATGTTTACAGAGCCCTGTGTACCCCAACCTGTATACAGGACAAATCTACACAGTCCTGTGTACCCCAACCTGTATGCAGGACATATACACAGTCCTGTGTACCCCAACCTATATACTGGACATGTTTACAGAGCCCTGTGTACCCCAACCTGTATACAGGACATATCTACACAGTCCTGTGTATCCCAACCTGTATAACAGGACATATCTACAAAGCCCTGTGTACCCCAACCTGTATAACAGGACATATCTACACAGTCCTGTGTACCCCAACCTGTATACAGGACATATCTACACAGCCCTGTGTATCCCAATCTGCATACAGGACATATCTACACAGCCCTGTGTATCCCAATCTGTATACATGACATATCTACACAGCCCTGTGTGTATCCCAATCTGCATACAGGACATATCTACACAGCCCTGTGTATCCCAATCTGCACACAGGACATATCTACACAGCCCTGTGTGTATCCCAATCTGTATACAGGACATATCTACACAGCCCTGTGTATCCCAACCTGCATACAGGACATATCTACAGAGCCCTGTGTGTATCCCAATCTGTATACAGGACATATCTACACAGCCCTGTGTGTATCCCAATCTGCATACAGGACATATCTACACAGCCCTGTGTATCCCAATCTGTATACATGACATATCTACACAGCCCTGTGTGTATCCCAATCTGCATACAGGACATATCTACACAGCCCTGTGTATCCCAATCTGCACACAGGACATATCTACACAGCCCTGTGTATCCCAATCTGTATACATGACATATCTACACAGCCCTGTGTGTATCCCAATCTGTATACAGGACATATCTACACAGCCCTGTGTATCCCAACCTGCATACAGGACATATCTACAGAGCCCTGTGTGTATCCCAATCTGCACACAGGACATATCTACAGAGCCCTGTGTGTATCCCAATCTGCATACAGGACATATCTACAGAGCCCTGTGTGTATCCCAATCTGTATACAGGACATATCTACACAGCCCTGTGTATCCCAATCTGCACACAGGACATATCTACAGAGCCCTGTGTGTATCCCAATCTGTATACAGGACATATCTACACAGCCCTGTGTACCCCAATCTGTATACAGGACATATCTACACAGCCCTGTGTACCCCAATCTGCATACAGGACATATCTACACAGCCCTGTGTATCCCAACCTGTATACAGAACACATCTACACAGCCCTGTGTGTATCCCAATCTGTATACAGGACATATCTACACAGCCCTGTGTATCCCAATCTGTATACAGGACATAACTACACAGCCCTGTGTATCCCAATCTGTATACAGGACATAACTACACAGCCCTGTGTATCCCAATCTGTATACAGGACATAACTACACAGCCCTGTGTACCCCAACCTGTATACAGAACACATCTACACAGCCCTGTGTGTATCCCAATCTGTATACAGGACATATCTACACAGCCCTGTGTATCCCAATCTGTATACAGGACATAACTACACAGCCCTGTGTATCCCAATCTGTATACAGGACATATCTACACAGCCCTGTGTATCCCAATCTGTATACAGGACATATCTACACAGCCCTGTGTATCCCAATCTGTATACAGGACATATCTACACAGCCCTGTGTATCCCAATCTGTATACAGGACATATCTACACAGCCCTGTGTACCGACTATTGGTCCCGACTTTCCATATCTCTCTGTCCCTGCAAACTGATGACTTGTGACTGGACCATTGTCACTCAGGTCAGGAGTCACCAGTCATTTTATTGACAACACTCCAATAACTCACATTTATAAACACCTGAATGCAGTCAAGCATCTCGATGCACTACTCAGTAAAGCATCCCGATGTCCTACTCAGTAAAGCATCCCGATGCACTACTCAGTAAAGCATCCCGATGCACTACTCAGTAAAGCATCCCGATGCACTACTCAGTAAAGGATCCCGATGCACTACTCAGTAAAGCATCTCGATGCACTACTCAAAAAAGCATCTCGATGCACTACTCAGTAAAGCATCCCGATGCACTATTCAGTAAAGCATCCCGATGCACTACTCAGTAAAGCATCCCGATGCACTACTCAGTAAAGCATCCCGATGCACTACTCAGTAAAGCATCCCGATGCACTATTCAGTAAAGCATCCCGAGGCACTACTCAGTAAAGCATTCCGATGTACTACTCAGTAAAGCATCCCGATGCACTACTCAGTAAAGCATTCCGATGTACTACTCAGTAAAGCATCCCGATGTACTACTCAGTAAAGCATCTCGATGCACTACTCAGTAAAGCATCCCGATGCACTACTCAGTAAAGCATCCCGAGGCACTACTCAGTAAAGCATTCCGATGTACTACTCAGTAAAGCATCCCGATGCACTATTCAGTAAAGCATCCCGATGCACTACTCAGTAAAGCATCCCGAGGCACTACTCAGTAAAGCAACTCGATGCACTACTCAGTAAAGCATCCCGATGCACTATTCAGTAAAGCATCTCGATGCACTACTCAGTAAAGCATCCCGTGGCACTACTCAGTAAAGCATCTCGATGCACTACTCAGTAAAGCATCCCGAGGCACTACTCAGTAAAGCATCTCGATGCACTACTCAGTAAAGCATCCCGATGCACTACTCAGTAAAGGATCCCGAGGCACTACTCAGTAAAGTATCTCGATGCACTACTCAAAAAAGCATCTCGATGCACTATTCAGTAAAGGATCCCGAGGCACTACTCAGTAAAGTATCTCGATGCACTACTCAAAAAAGCATCCCGATGCACTACTCAGTAAAGCATCCCGAGGCACTACTCAGTAAAGCATCTCAATGCACTACTCAGTAAAGCATCCCGATGCACTACTCAGTAAAGCATCTCGATGCACTATTCAGTAAAGCATCTCGATGCACTACTCAGTAAAGCATCCCGATGCACTACTCAGTAAAGCATCCCGAGGCACTACTCAGTAAAGCATTCCGATGTACTACTCAGTAAAGCATCTCGATGCACTACTCAGTAAAGCATCCCGATGCACTATTCAGTAAAGCATCCCGATGTACTACTCAGTAAAGCATCTCGATGCACTACTCAGTAAAGCATCCCGATGCACTACTCAGTAAAGCATTCCGATGTACTACTCAGTAAAGCATCTCGATGCACTACTCAGTAAAGCATCCCGATGCACTACTCAGTAAAGCATCCCGATGCACTACTCAGTAAAGCATCTCGATGCACTACTCAGTAAAGCATATCGATGCACTACTCAGTAAAGCATCCCGATGCACTACTCAGTAAAGCATCCCGATGCACTACTCAGTAAAGCATATCGATGCACTACTCAGTAAAGCATCCCGATGCACTACTCAGTAAAGCATATCGATGCACTACTCAGTAAAGCATCCCGATGCACTACTCAGTAAAGCATATCGATGCACTACTCAGTAAAGCATCCCGATGCACTACTCAGTAAAGCATCCCGATGCACTACTCAGTAAAGCATCTCGATGCACTACTCAGTAAAGCATCCCGATGCACTATTCAGTAAAGCATCCCGATGCACTACTCAGTAAAGCATCCCGAGGCACTACTCAGTAAAGCAACTCGATGCACTACTCAGTAAAGCATCCCGATGCACTATTCAGTAAAGCATCCCGATGCACTATTCAGTAAAGCATCTCGATGCACTATTCAGTAAAGCATCTCGATGCACTACTCAGTAAAGCATCCCGAGGCACTACTCAGTAAAGCATCCCGAGGCACTACTCAGTAAAGCATCCCGATGCACTATTCAGTAAAGCATCCCGATGCACTACTCAGTAAAGCATCCCGAGGCACTACTCAGTAAAGCAACTCGATGCACTACTCAGTAAAGCATCCCGATGCACTATTCAGTAAAGCATCTCGATGCACTACTCAGTAAAGCATCCCGTGGCACTACTCAGTAAAGCATCTCGATGCACTACTCAGTAAAGCATCCCGATGCACTATTCAGTAAAGCATCCCGATGCACTACTCAGTAAAGCATCTCGATGCACTACTCAGTAAAGCATTCCGATGTACTACTCAGTAAAGCATCCCGATGCACTACTCAGTAAAGCATCTCGATGCACTACTCAGTAAAGCATCCCGATGCACTACTCAGTAAAGCATTCCGATGTACTACTCAGTAAAGCATTCCGATGCACTACTCAGTAAAGCATCTCGATGTACTACTCAGTAAAGCATTCCGATGTACTACTCAGTAAAGCATCCCGATGCACTACTCAGTAAAGCATCTCGATGCACTACTCAGTAAAGCATCCCGATGCACTATTCAGTAAAGCATCCCGATGCACTACTCAGTAAAGCATCCCGAGGCACTACTCAGTAAAGCAACTCGATGCACTACTCAGTAAAGCATCCCGATGCACTATTCAGTAAAGCATCTCGATGCACTACTCAGTAAAGCATCCCGTGGCACTACTCAGTAAAGCATCTCGATGCACTACTCAGTAAAGCATCCCGAGGCACTACTCAGTAAAGCATCTCGATGCACTACTCAGTAAAGCATCTCGATGCACTACTCAGTAAAGCATCCCAATGCACTATTCAGTAAAGCATCCCGATGCACTACTCAGTAAAGCATCTCGATGCACTACTCAGTAAAGCATCTCGATGCACTACTCAGTAAAGCATTCCGATGTACTACTCAGTAAAGCATCCCGATGCACTACTCAGTAAAGCATCTCGATGCACTACTCAGTAAAGCATCCCGATGCACTATTCAGTAAAGCATCCCGATGCACTATTCAGTAAAGCATCCCGATGCACTACTCAGTAAAGCATCCCGATGCACTACTCAGTAAAGCATCCCGATGCACTATTCAGTAAAGCATCCCGATGCACTATTCAGTAAAGCATCCCGATGCACTATTCAGTAAAGCATCCCGTGGCACTACTCAGTAAAGCATCTCGATGCACTACTCAGTAAAGCATCCCGATGCACTACTCAGTAAAGCATCCCGATGCACTACTCAGTAAAGCATCCCGAGGCACTACTCAGTAAAGCATTCCGATGTACTACTCAGTAAACAGCATGCTGTTCTCCCTTCGTCAGATACAGGAGAAATGCCGTGAACAACAGATGCCCCTCTACATTGCTTTCATTGATCTCACCAAAGCCTTTGACCTCGTCAGCAGACGTGGTCTCTTCAGACTACTAGAAAAGATCGGATGTCCACCAAAGCTACTAAGTATCATCACCTCATTCCATGACAATATGAAAGGCACAATTCAACATGGTGGCTCCTCATCAGAGCCCTTTCCTATCCTGAGTGGTGTGAAACAGGGCTGTGTTCTCGCACCCACACTTTTTGGGATTTTCTTCTCCCTGCTGCTTTCACATGCGTTCAAATCCTCTGAAGAAGGAATTTTCCTCCACACAAGATCAGGGGGCAGGTTGTTCAACCTTGCCCGTCTAAGAGCGAAGTCCAAAGTACGGAAAGTCCTCATCAGAGAACTCCTCTTTGCTGACGATGCTGCTTTAACATCTCACACTGAAGAATGCCTGCAGAGTCTCATCGACAGGTTTGCGTCTGCCTGCAATGAATTTGGCCTAACCATCAGCCTCAAGAAAACGAACATCATGGGGCAGGATGTCAGAAATGCTCCATCCATCAATATTGGCGACCACGCTCTGGAAGTGGTTCAAGAGTTCACCTACCTAGGCTCAACTATCACCAGTAACCTGTCTCTAGATGCAGAAATCAACAAGCGCATGGGAAAGGCTTCCACTGCTATGTTCAGACTGGCCAAGAGAGTGTGGGAAAATGGCGCACTGACACGGAACACAAAAGTCCGAGTGTATCAGGCCTGTGTCCTCAGTACCTTGCTCTACGGCAGCGAGGCCTGGACAACGTATGCCAGCCAAGAGCGACGTCTCAATTCATTCCATCTTCGCTGCCTTCGGAGAATACTTGGCATCAGGTGGCAGGACTATATCTCCAACACAGAAGTCCTTGAAGCGGCCAACATCCCCAGCTTATACACACTACTGAGTCAGCGGCGCTTGAGATGGCTTGGCCATGTGAGCCGCATGGAAGATGGCAGGATCCCCAAAGACACATTGTACAGCGAGCTCGCCACTGGTATCAGACCCACCGGCCGTCCATGTCTCCGTTATAAAGACGTCTGCAAACGCGACATGAAATCGTGTGACATTGATCACAAGTCGTGGGAGTCAGTTGCCAGCATTCGCCAGAGCTGGCGGGCAGCCATAAAGACAGGGCTAAATTGTGGCGAGTCGAAGAGACTTAGTAGTTGGCAGGAAAAAAGACAGAGGCGCAAGGGGAGAGCCAACTGTGCAACAGCCCCAACAAACAAATTTCTCTGCAGCACCTGTGGAAGAGCCTGTCACTCCAGAATTGGCCTTTATAGCCACTCCAGGCGCTGCTTCACAAACCACTGACCACCTCCAGGCGCGTATCCATTGTCTCTCGAGATAAAGAGGCCCAAAAGAAAGAAACTCAGTAAAGCATCCCGATGCACTACTCAGTAAAGCATCTCGATGCACTACTCAGTAAAGCATCCCGATGCACTATTCAGTAAAGCATCTCGATGCACTACTCAGTAAAGCATTCCGATGCACTACTCAGTAAAGCATCTCGATGCACTACTCAGTAAAGCATTCCGATGCACTACTCAGTAAAGCATCCCGAGGCACTACTCAGTAAAGCATTCCGATGCACTACTCAGTAAAGCATCTCGATGCACTACTCAGTAAAGCATTCCGATGCACTACTCAGTAAAGCATCTTGATGCACGACTCAGTAAAGCATCCCGATGCACTACTCAGTAAAGCATTCCGATGCACTACTCAGTAAAGCATTCCGATGCACTACTCAGTAAAGCATCCCGATGCACTACTCAGTAAAGCATCCCGATGCACTACTCAGTAAAGCATTCCGATGCACTACTCAGTAAAGCATCCCGATGCACTACTCAGTAAAGCATTCCGATGCACTACTCAGTAAAGCATCTTGATGCACTACGCAGTAAAGCAATCCGATGCACTACTCAGTAAAGCATCCCGATGCACTACTCAGTAAAGCATCCCGATGCACTACTCAGTAAAGCATTCCGATGCACTACTCAGTAAAGCATCCCGATGCACTACTCAGGAAAGCATCTCGATGTACTACTCAGTAAAGCATCTCGATGTACTACTCAGTAAAGCATTCCGATGCACTACTCAGTAAAGCATCCCGATGTACTACTCAGTTAAGCATCTCGATGTCCTACTCAGTAAAGCATCCCGATGCACTACTCAGTAAAGCATCTCGATGCACTACTCAGTAAAGCATCCCGATGTACTACTCAGTTAAGCATCTCGAAGTCCTACTCAGTAAAGCATCTCGATGTACTACTCAGTAAAGCATTCCGATGCACTACTCAGTAAAGCATCTTGATGCACTACGCAGTAAAGCATCTTGATGCACTACTCAGTAAAGCATTCCGATGCACTACTCAGTAAAGCATCTTGATGCACTACGCAGTAAAGCATCCCGATGCACTACTCAGTAAAGCATCCCGATGCACTACTCAGTAAAGCATTCCGATGCACGACTCAGTAAAGCATCTTGATGCACTACGCAGTAAAGCATCCCGATGCACTACTCAGTAAAGCATCCCGATGCACTACTCAGTAAAGCATCCCGATGCACTACTCAGTAAAGCATCTCGATGCACTACTCAGTAAAGCATCCCGATGCACTACTCAGGAAAGCATCTCGATGTACTACTCAGTAAAGCATCTCGATGCACTACTCAGTAAAGCATTCCGATGCACTACTCAGCAAAGCATCCCGATGTACTACTCAGTAAAGCATCCCGATGTACTACTCAGTTAAGCATCTCGATGTCCTACTCAGTAAAGCATCCCGATGTACTACTCAGTTAAGCATCTCAAAGTCCTACTCAGTAAAGCATCTCGATGTACTACTCAGTAAAGTATCTCGATGCACTACTTAGTAAAGCATCTCGATGTACTACTCAGAAAAGCATCTCGATGCACTACTCAGTAAAGCATCTCGATGCACTACTCAGTAAAGCATCTCGATGTACTACTCAGTAAAGCATTCCGATGCACTACTCAGTAAAGCATTCCGATGCACTACTCAGTAAAGCATCTCGATGCACTACTCAGTAAAGCATTCCGATGCACTACTCAGTAAAGCATCTCGATGTACTACTCAGTAAAGCATCTCGATGCACTACTCAGTAAAGCATCCCGATGCACTACTCAGTAAAGCATTCCGATGCACTACTCAGTAAAGCATCCCGATGCACTACTCAGTAAAGCATTCCGATGCACTACTCAGTAAAGCATTCCGATGCACTACTCAGTAAAGCATCTCGATGCATTACTCAGTAAAGCATCTCGATGCACTACTCAGTAAAGCATTCCGATGCACTACTCAGTAAAGCATTCCGATGCACTACTCAGTAAAGCATCTCGATGCATTACTCAGTAAAGCATCTCGATGCACTACTCAGTAAAGCATTCCGATGCACTACTCAGTAAAGCATCCCGATGCACTACTCAGTAAAGCATTCCGATGCACTACTCAGTAAAGCATCTCGATGTACTACTCAGTAAAGCATCTCGATGTACTACTCAGTAAAGCATTCCGATGCACTACTCAGTAAAGCATTCCGATGCACTACTCAGTAAAGCATCTCGATGCATTACTCAGTAAAGCATCTCGATGCACTACTCAGTAAAGCATTCCGATGCACTACTCAGTAAAGCATTCCGATGCACTACTCAGTAAAGCATCTCGATGCACTACTCAGTAAAGTATCTCGATGCACTACTCAGTAAAGCATCTCGATGCACTACTCAGAAAAGCATCTCGATGCACTACTCAGTAAAGCACCTCGATGCACTACTCAGTAAAGCATCCCGATGCACTACTCAGTAAAGCATCTCGATGCACTACTCAGTAAAGCATCCCGATGCACTACTCAGTAAAGCATCCCGATGCACTACTCAGTAAAGCATCTCGATGTACTACTCAGTAAAGCATCTCGATGTACTACTCAGTAAAGCATTCCGATGCACTACTCAGTAAAGCATCTCGATGTACTACTCAGTAAAGCATCCCGATGCACTACTCAGTAAAGCATCTCGATGCACTACTCAGTAAAGCATCCCGATGCACTACTCAGTAAAGCATTCCGATGCACTACTCAGTAAAGCATCTCGATGCACTACTCAGTAAAGCATTCCGATGCACTATTCAGTAAAGCATCTCGATGCACTACTCAGTAAAGCATCCCGATGCACTACTCAGGAAAGCATCCCGATGCACTACTCAGTAAAGCATTCCGATGCACTACTCAGTAAAGCATTCCGATGTACTACTCAGTAAAGCATCCCGATGCACTACTCAGTAAAGCATCTCGATGCACTACTCAGTAAAGCATCCCGATGCACTACTCAGTGAAGCATCTCGATGCACTACTCAGTAAAGCATCTCGATGCATTACTCAGTAAAGCATCTCGATGCACTACTCAGTAAAGCATTCCGATGCACTACTCAGTAAAGCATTCCGATGCACTACTCAGTAAAGCATCTCGATGCACTACTCAGTAAAGTATCTCGATGCACTACTCAGTAAAGCATCTCGATGCACTACTCAGAAAAGCATCTCGATGCACTACTCAGTAAAGCACCTCGATGCACTACTCAGTAAAGCATCCCGATGCACTACTCAGTAAAGCACCTCGATGCACTACTCAGTAAAGCATCTCGATGCACTACTCAGTAAAGCATCCCGATGCACTACTCAGTAAAGCATCTCGATGTACTACTCAGTAAAGCATCTCGATGTACTACTCAGTAAAGCATTCCGATGCACTACTCAGTAAAGCATCTCGATGTACTACTCAGTAAAGCATCCCGATGCACTACTCAGTAAAGCATCTCGATGCACTACTCAGTAAAGCATCCCGATGCACTACTCAGTAAAGCATTCCGATGCACTACTCAGTAAAGCATCTCGATGCACTACTCAGTAAAGCATTCCGATGCACTATTCAGTAAAGCATCTCGATGCACTACTCAGTAAAGCATCCCGATGCACTACTCAGGAAAGCATCCCGATGCACTACTCAGTAAAGCATCCCGATGCACTACTCAGTAAAGCATCTCGATGCACTACTCAGTAAAGCATCCCGATGCACAACTCAGTAAAGCATTCCGATGCACTACTCAGTAAAGCATTCCGATGTACTACTCAGTAAAGCATCTCGATGCACTACTCAGTAAAGCATCTCGATGCACTACTCAGTAAAGCATCTCGATGTACTACTCAGTAAAGCATTCCGATGCACTACTCAGTAAAGCATCTCGATGCACTACTCAGTAAAGCATCTCGATGCACTACTCAGTAAAGCATCTCGATGCACTACTCAGTAAAGCATCTCGATGCACTACTCAGTAAAGCATTCCGATGCACTACTCAGTAAAGCATCTCGATGCACTACTCAGTAAAGCATTCCGATGCACTACTCAGTAAAGCATCTCGATGCACTACTCAGTAAAGCATTCCGATGCACTACTCAGTAAAGCATCTCGATGCACTACTCAGTAAAGCATCTCGATGCACTACTCAGTAAAGCATCTCGATGCACTACTCAGTAAAGCATTCCGATGCACTACTCAGTAAAGCATCTCGATGCACTACTCAGTAAAGCATTCCGATGCACTACTCAGTAAAGCATCTCGATGCACTACTCAGTAAAGCATCTCGATGCACTACTCAGTAAAGCATCCCGATGCACTATTCAGTAAAGCATCTCGATGCACTACTCAGTAAAGCATCTCGATGCACTACTCAGTAAAGCATCTCGATGCACTACTCAGTAAAGCATCTCGATGCACTACTCAGTAAAGCATCTCGATGCACTACTCAGTAAAGCATCTCGATGCACTACTCAGTAAAGCATTCCGATGCACTTCTCAGTAAAGCATCTCGATGCACTATTCAGTAAAGCATTCCGATGCACTACTCAGTAAAGCATCTCGATGCACTACTCAGTAAAGCATCTCGATGCACTACTCAGTAAAGCATTCCGATGCACTACTCAGTAAAGCATCTCGATGCACTACTCAGTAAAGCATCTCGATGCACTACTCAGTAAAGCATCTCGATGCACTACTCAGTAAAGCATTCCGATGCACTACTCAGTAAAGCATCTCGATGCACTACTCAGTAAAGCATCTCGATGCACTACTCAGTAAAGCATTCCGATGCACTACTCAGTAAAGCATCTCGATGCACTACTCAGTAAAGCATTCCGATGCACTACTCAGTAAAGCATCTCGATGCACTACTCAGTAAAGCATCTCGATGCACTACTCAGTAAAGCATCCCGATGCACTACTCAGTAAAGCATCCCGATGCACTACGCAGTAAAGCATTCCGATGCACTACTCAGTAAAGCATTCCGAGGCACGACTCGGGAACCGCTTCAAACAAAATTTGACATCAAGTCACACACGCAGATATTGACCAAAAGCTTGGGAGATTTTATGTATCATCGTAAAGGAGGAAAGAGAGTTAGAGACGGCAAAGAGGTTTAGGGAGGGAATTCCAGAGCTTGGGGCCCAGGCAGCTGAAGGCATGGTCACCAATGTTGAATCAATTAAAATTGGGGATGTTCAGGAGGCCGGAATTAGAGAAGCGCAGAGATCTCGGAGGGTTGTGGGGATTGAGGCAGTTCTAGAGATAGAGAGAGGCACCATTGCCCCTTCATTACTGACAGAAGAACAAGACTGTCATGGGGAGATCAGCCCTGAATTCCAGTCTCAGGTAAATTCAGAGCCCAGGTTTTACTGGAGACTCACTGACTTCGGGGAAACTCCGACATGTGTTTTCTTTATTCAGCATTTATTGCCCATCCCTAATTGCCCTTGAGAAGGTGGTGGTGAGCTGCCTTCTTGAACCGCTGCAGTCCATGTGGGGTAGGTACATCCACAGTGCTGTTAGGAAGGGAGTTCCAGGATTTTGACCCAGAGATGATGATGTAGGATCAACCCAGTCTGCAGCTAACAGGATTGCTAAGGGTGGTCTACTTAACACCTGCCTCTTTTGTCTAATTCTCTCCTTTCTGCCTCCTCCCTCCTACAGTACTGGCTCCACACTGGGCACCTTGCCCAGAGTGACTATTCATCACGGGGAGCTGAGACACTGCAGAGTTTAGACATTGTCAATGTTGTGGAGGATGCACACCAGCAATAAATTAGCATTCCGCAGCAGCCCGGGGGGTACATTCTCACCTCAGAGCCAGAATGTCGGAGGTTAAAGGCCCACTCCAGAGACTGACATTACCAGTACAGTACTGAGGGAGTACTGCAACGAACTGGGCCTAACCATCAGCCTCAAGAAAACGAACATCATGGGATAGGACGTCAGAAATGCTCCATCCATCAATATTGGCGACCACGCTCTGGAAGTGGTTCAAGAGTTCACCTACATAGGCTCAACTATCACCAGTAACCTGTCTCTAGATACAGAAATCAACAAGCGCATGGGAAAGGCTTCCACTGCTATGTCCAGACTGGCCAAGAGAGTGTGGGAAAATGGCGCACTGACATGGAACACAAAAGTTCGAGTGTATCAAGCCTGTGTCCTCAGTACCTTGCTCCACGGCAGCGAGGCCTGGACAACGTATGTCAGCCAAGAGCGACGTCTCAATTCATTCCATCTTCGCTGCCTCTGGGGAATCCTTGGCATCAGGTGGCAGGACCGTATCTCCAACACAGAAGTCCTCGAGGCAGCCAACATCCCCAGCTTATACACACTACTGAGTCAGCGGTGCCTGAGATGGCTTGGCCATGTGAGCCGCATGGAAGATGGCAGGATCCCCAAAGACACATTGCACAGCGAGCTCGCCACTGGTATCAGACCCACCGGCCGTCCATGGCTCCGCTTTAAAGACGTTTGCAAACGTGACATGAAGTCCTGTGACATTGATCACAAGTCGTGGGAGTCAGTTGCCAGCGATCGCCAGAGCTGGCGGACAGCCATAAAGACGGGGCTAAAGTGTGGCGAGTCGAAGAGACTGAGAAGTTGGCAGGAAAAAAGTCAGAAGTGCAAGGGGTGAGCTAACTGTGTATCAGCTCCGACAGCCAATTTTATCTGCAGCACCTGTGGAAAGCCTGTCACTCTAGAATTGGCCTTGATAGCCACTCCAGGCGCTGCTTCATAAACCACTGACCACCTCCAGGCGCGTATCCATTGTCTCTCGAGACAAGCAGGCCAAAGAGAAGACTGAGGCAAGTGCTGCACTGTCAGAGGGTCAGTACTGAGGGAGCGCTGCACTGTCGGAGGGTCAGTACTGAGGGAGTGCTGCACTGTCAGACGGTCAGTACTGAGGGAGTGCTGCACTGTCAGAGGGTCAGTACTGAGGGAGTGCTGCATTGTCGGAGGGTCAGTACTGAGGGAGTGCTGCATTGTCGGAGGGTCAGTACTGAGGGAGAACAAAGAACAAAGAAAATTACAGCACAGGAACAGGCCCTTCGGCCCTCCAAGCCTACGCCGATCCAAATCCTCTATCTAAACCTATTATCTAAGTGTCTGTATCTCTTTACTTCCTGCCCATTCATGTATCTGTCTAGATACATCTTAAAAGACGCTATCGCGCCCGCGTCTACCACCTCCGCTGGCAATGCGTTCCATGCACCCACCACCCTCTGCGTAAAGAACTTTCCACGCATATCCCCCCTAAACCTTTCCCCTTTCACTTTGAACTCGTGTCCCCTTGTAATTGAAACCCCCACTCTGGGGAAAAAACTTCTTGCTATCCACCCTGTCTATACCTCTCATGATTTTGTACACCTCAATCAGGTCCCCCTCAACCTCCGTCTTTCTAATGAAAATAATCCTAATCTGCTCAACCTCCCTTCATAGCTAGCGCCCTCCATACCAGGCAACATCCTGGTGAACCTCCTCTGCACCCTCTCCAAAGCATCCACATCCTTTTGGTAATGTGGCGACCAGAACTGCACGCAGTATTCCAAATGTGGCCGAACCAAAGTCCTATACAACTGTAACATGACCTGCCAACTTTTGTACTCAATACCCCGTCCGATGAAGGAAAGCATGCCGTATGCCTTCTTGACCACTCTATTGACCTGCGTTGCCACCTTCAGGGAACAATGGACCTGAACACCCAAATCTCTCTGCACATCAATTTTCCCCAGGACTTTTCCATTTACTGTATAGTTCACTCTTGAATTGCATCTTCCAAAATGCATCACCTCGCATTTGCCCTGATTGAACTCCATCTGCCATTTCTCTGCCCAACTCTCCAATCTATCTATATTCTGCTGTATTCTCTGACAGTCCCCTTCACTATCTGCTACTCCACCAATCTTAGTGTCGTCTGCAAACTTGCTAATCAGACCACCTGTACTTTGCTCCAAATCATTAATGTATATCACAAACAACAGTGGTCCCAGCACGGATCCCTGTGGAACAACACTGGTCACACGTCTCCATTTTGGGAAACTCCCTTCCACTGCTACTCTCTGTCTCCTGTTGCCCAGCCAGTTCTTTATCCATCTAGCTAGTACACCTTGGACCCCATGCGCCTTCACTTTCTCCATCAGCCTACCATGGGGAACCTTATCAAACGCCTTACTGAAGTCCATGTATACGACATCTACAGCCCTTCCCTCATCAATCAACTTTGTCACTTCCTCAAAGAATTCTATTAAGTTGGGAAGACATGACCTTCCCTGCACAAAACCATGTTGCCTATCACTGATAAGCTCAT
Source organism: Heterodontus francisci (assembly GCF_036365525.1). Taxonomy (NCBI): domain Eukaryota; kingdom Metazoa; phylum Chordata; class Chondrichthyes; order Heterodontiformes; family Heterodontidae; genus Heterodontus; species Heterodontus francisci. The sequence continues at coordinate 3,056,537 of NC_090375.1, read as the reverse complement.
TTCCTTCCAAATGGGAATAGATCCTATCCCTCAGTATCTTCTCCAGCAGCTTCCCTACCACTGACGTCAGGCTCACCGGTCTATAATTACCTGGATTATCCCTGCTACCCTTCTTAAACAAGGGGACAACATTAGCAATTCTCCAGTCCTCTGGGACCTCACCCGTGTTTAAGGATGTTGCAAACATATCTGTTAAGGCCCCAACTATTTCCTCTCTCGCTTCCCTCAGAAACCTGGGATAGATCCCATCCGGACCTGGGGACTTGTCCACCTTAATGCCTTTTAGAATACCCAACACTTCCTCCCTCCTTATGCCGACTTGACCTAGAGTAATCAAACATCTGTTCCTAACCTCAACATCCGTCATGTCCCTCTCCTCGGTGAATACCGATGCAAAGTACTCGTTTAGAATCTCACCCATTTTCTCTGACTCCACGCATAACTTTCCTCCTTTGTCCTTGAGTGGGCCAATCCTTTCTCTAGTTACCCTCTTTCTCCTTATATATGAATAAAAGGCTTTGGGATTTTCCTTAACCCTGTTTGCTAAAGATATTTCATGACCCCTTTTAGCCCTCTTAATTCCTTGTTTCAGATTGGTCCTACATTCCCGATATTCTTTCAAAGCTTCGTCTTTCATCAGCCGCCTACACCTTATGTATGCTTCCTTTTTCCTCTTAGCTAGTCTCACAATTTCACCTGTCATCCATGGTTCCCTAATCTTGCCATTTCTATCCCTCATTTTCACAGGAACATGTCTCTCCTGCACGCTAAACAACCTCTCTTTAAATGCCTCCCACATATCTGTTAAGGCCCCAACTATTTCCTCTCTCGCTTCCCTCAGAAACCTGGGATACCTTCAAACAGCTGCTCCCAATCTACATTCCCCAGCTCCTGCCGAATTTTGGTATAGTTGGCCTTGCCCCAATTTAGCACTCTTCCTTTAGGACCACTCTCATCTTTGTCCATGAGTATTCTAAAACTTACGGAATTGTGATCACTATTCCCAAAGTAGTCCCCTACTGAAAAGTCAACCACCTGGCCTGGCTCATTCCCCAACACCAGGTCCAGTATGGCCCCTTCCCGAGTTGGACTATTTACATACTGCTCTAGAAAACCCTCCTGGATGCTCCTTACAAATTCTGCTCCATCTAGACCTCTAACACTAAGTGAATCCCAGTCAATGTTGGGAAAATTAAAATCTCCTATCACCACCACCCTGTTGCTCCTACAACTTTCCATAATCTGTTTACATATTTGTACCTCTATCTCACGATCGCTGTTGGGAGGTCTGTAGTACAGCCCCAACATTGTTACCGCACCCTTCCTATTTCTGAGTTCTGCCCATATTGCCTCACAGCTCGAGTCCTCCATAGTGCCTTCCTTCAGCACAGCTGTGATATCCTCTTTGACCAGTAATGCAACTCCTCCACCCCTTTTACCTCCCTCTCTATCCCGCCTGAAGCATCGGTATCCTGGGATATTTAGTTGCCAATCATGCCCTTCCCTTAACCAAGTCTCAGTAATAGCAATAACATCATACTCCCAGGTACTAAGCCAAGCCCTAAGGAGTGCTGCACTGTCGGAGGGTCAGTACTGAGGGAGTGCTGCACTGTCAGAGGGTCAGTACTGAGGGAGTGCTGCACTGTTGGAGGGTCAGTACTGAGGGAGGGCTGCACTGTCGGAGGGTCAGTACTGAGGGAGTGCTGCACTGTCGGAGGGTCAGTACTGAGGCAGTGCTGCACTGTCGGAGGGTCAGTACTGAGGGAGCGCTGCACTGTCGGAGGGTCAGTACTGAGGGAGTGCTGCACTGTCAGAGGGTCAGTACTGAGGGAGTGCTGCACTGTTGGAGGGTCAGTACTGAGGGAGCGCTGCACTGTCGGAGGGTCAGTACTGAGGGAGCGCTGCACTGTCAGAGGGTCAGTACTGAGGGAGTGCTGCACTGTTGGAGGGTCAGTACTGAGGGAGCGCTGCACTGTCGGAGGGTCAGTACTGAGGGAGTGCTGCACTGTCGGAGGGACAGTACTGAGGGCGCGCTGCATTGTTGGAGGGTTAGTACTGAGGGAGTGCTGCACTGTCGGAGGGTCAGTACTGAGGGAGCGCTGCACTGTCGGAGGGTCAGTACTGAGGGAGCGCTGCACTGTCGGAGGGTCAGTCTTTCATATCAGATGTTAAGCAAAGGTACTGTCTGCCCTTTGAGGTGGGTGTCAAAGATCCCACATCCACTATTTGGAAGAAGTGCGGGTGGGAGTTCTCCCTGCTGTCCTGGGGCCAATATTTATATTTCAACCAACATTAACTTGCTGTTTGTGGGATCTTGCTGTGCACGCACTGGCTGCAATGTTTCTTGCAGTACAACAGTGACGACCTTTCAAAAATACTTCATTTGTTCTAAATCAAATGGTTTAAAGCACTCCTCCCACCCCCACTTTCAATTAACTCTGCACACTGATCAAAGCAGACATGTGCTCTGCAGTTTATATTTACCAGCTGTTGTGCTTTTCAAACTTCAAACGCCTTCCAGTTTCACCTTCGGCTCTCAATCTCTCTCAGAGAGGCGAGACCCTCAAGCCCCCCCGAGACCCCTGACCCTGCACACGGTGTTTGTATAACTCACGTACTCAGTGCCCGGAGGTTATATCTGTAACTTTTCCATTGCTCCACATCACTGGTGTCAAACACAACATTGGGATGAAGGTGACTTTGGTCAGGGTCAGTGATCAGACAGACTACTGTATCCTCATCTCCCAGCAACAGTGCTTGCCACAATTCCCAGGCCGGCCCTTCGGCTTTTGAGGTCACAATAACATTTGACATTATTCCAACTTGCAAGAATGTTGCTGCTCTCACAGGCTGTAGATTTGAGACCAGACGTTGGAGTTTCTGGCCATTCCCAGCCCCTCAGCCAAGTGCAGCTCGCTCAGAGTTTCTGCTGAGCTCCTCGGCCAGTCCAGTCCAGTCCAGTCCAATCCAGTCTGACTCTATTTTCTGCTCCTGTCCAACTCGTGACTCCCACTGACCCAGAAACAAATTGAAGTCTCAGTTTGCAGCCTCGTCTCCACCACATTTCCCTTCCCTCACTGCTGCTGATTGGATGCTTCTGGAAGATATGTCTTAAAATTAATTAATGTAAGAGGAACTACTTCACACTCTGACCCCACAGAATCAGAGAATGGTTACAGCACAGGAGGAGACCATTCGGCCCATTGAGCCTGTGCTCGCTCTTTGAAAGCGCTCTTCCAATTTATCACACTGACCTGCTCTTTCCCCATAGTCCTGCAAATCTGTCCTTTTTCAAGTATTTATCCAATTTCCTAGTGAATCTCCTTCCACCGCCCTTGCAGGCAGTGCATTCCAGATCACAGCAACTCACTGACTGACTTTGTATGAGGAACTTTTTTTGACACAGATCATTTACGGCACAGAAGGAGGCCATTCAGCCCTTCGACTGAAGCCCAGTCAGTCCCACTCCCCCGCTCGATCCCTGCAGCCCTGCAAGGCTATTTCTTTCAAGTGCCCATCCAATTTCCTTTCGAAGTCATTGATTGTCTCCGCTTCCACCACCCTTGTGGGCAGCGAGTTCCAGGTCATTAACACCCGCTGTGTAAAAAAAGGTGCTTCCTCATGTTCCCCCTGCATCTCTTACCCAAAACGTTCAATCTGTGTCCCCTTGTCCTTGTACTATTTGTTAATGGGAACAGTTTTTCTTTGTCTGCATTATCTAAGCCTCTCATAATCTTGTACACTTCTATTAAATCTCTGTTCAATTTGCTTTGCTCCAAGGAGAACAAACCCAGCTTCTCCAACCTGACCTGGTAACTAGAATCCCTCGTCCCTATCTAACCTATCAATGCCCCTCATAATTTTGTATACCTCAATCATGTCCCCCCTCAGCCTTCTCTGCTCTAAGGAAAACAACCCCAGCCTTTTCAGTCTCTCTTCATAGCTGAAATGTTCCAGCCCAGGCAACATCCTGGTGAATCTCCTCTGCACCCTCTCCAGTGCAATCACATCCTTCCTATAGTGTGGTGACCAGAACTGTACACAGTACTCCAGCTGTGGCCTAACTAGCGTTTTATACAGCTCCATCATAACTTCCCTGCTCTTATATTCTCTGCCTGGGCTAAAAAGGCAAGTATCCCAGATACCTTCCTAACCATCTTATCTACCTGTGCTGCTGCCTTCAGTGATCTATGGACAAGTACACCAAGGTCCCTATCATCCATTGTATATTCAATTTTTTAAAGCTTACCAGAGCTTTATAAAGGTTCAGCATAACAACCCTGCTTTTGAACTCAATGCCTCTGTTTATGATGTTCAAGATCCCATATGCTTTACTAACCACTCTCTCAATATGTCCTGCCACCTTCAAAGATCGATGCATATGAACCCCCAGGTCCCTCTGTTCCTGCACACTCTTGAGAACTGTGCCATTATATTACCTCTCCCTATTCCTTCTGCCAAAACGCATCACCTCACACTTGTCTGTATTAAATTCCATCTGCTACCTCTCTGCCCATTCTACCAGCCTATCTATGTCCTGTTGCAGGTGGTTCATATCATCCTCACTGTTTGTCACACTTCCTGTTTGGTGACATCAGCAAATTTTGAGATTCTACTCTCTCTTCCAAGATCCAAGTCTTTTATCTGTAGCAAAAAAAGGCAGTGGTCCCAGCACTGACCCTTGGGGAATCACACTCTCTACCATCCTCCAGTCTGAAAAGCAACCATTTACCATGACTCACTGTTTTCTGACCTTATGCCACATTTTTATCCAATAGGACACTGACCCTCCTATTCCATGAGCCTCAATTTTGTAAGTAGTATTTTATGTGGGACTTTATCAAACGCTTTTGTAAAATCTATATAAACACCATCCACCACATTCCCTTCATCAACCTTCTCTTCTACTTCATCAAAAAATTCAATTCAAAGACGAGAGTGGTCCTAAAGGAAGAGTGCTAAATTGGGGGAAGGCCAACTATACCAAAATTCGGCAGGAGCTGGGGAATGTAGATTGGGAGCAGCTGTTTGAAGGTAAATCCACATTTGATATGTGGGAGGCTTTTAAAGAGAGATTGATTAGCGTGCAGGAGAGACATGTTCCTGTGAAAATGAGGGATAGAAATGGCAAGATTAGGGAACCATGGATGACAGGTGAAATTGTGAGACTAGCTAAGAGGAAAAAGGAAGCAGACATAAGGTCTAGGAGGCTGAAGAAAGACGAAGCTTTGAAAGAATATCTGGAATGTAGGACCAATCTGAAACGAGGAATTAAGACGGCTAAAAGGAGTCATGAAATATCTTTAGCAAACAGGGTTAAGGAAAATCCCAAAACCTTTTATTCATATATAAGGAGCAAGAGGGTAACTAGAGAAAGGATTGGCCCACTCAAGGACAAAGGAGGAAAGTTATGTGTGGAGTCAGAGAAAATGGGTGAGATTTTAAACGAGTACTTTGCATCGGTATTCACCGAGGAGAGGGACATGACGGATGTTGAGGTTAGGGACAGATGTTTGATTACTCTAGGTCAAGTCGGCATAAGGAGGGAGGAAGTGTTGGGTATTCTAAAAGGCATTAAGGTGGACAAGTCCCCAGGTCCGGATTGGATCTATCCCAGGTTTCTGAGGGAAGCGAGAGAGGAAATAGTTGGGGCCTTAACAGATATCTTTGCAGCATCCTTAAACACGGGTGAGGTCCCGGAGGACTGCAGAATTGCTAATGTTGTCCCCTTGTTTAAGAAGGGTAGCAGGGATAATCCAGGTAATTATAGACCGGTGAGCCTGACGTCAGTGGTAGGGAAGCTGCTGGAGAAGATACTGAGGGATAGGATCTATTCCCATTTGGAAGAAAATGGGCTTATCAGTGATAGGCAACATGGTTTTGTGCAGGGAAGGTCATGTCTTACCAACTTAATAGAATTCTTTGAGGAAGTGACAAAGTTGATTGATGAGGGAAGGGCTGTAGATGTCATATACATGGACTTCAGTAAGGCGTTTGATAAGGTTCCCCATGTTAGGCTGATGGAGAAAGTGAAGTCACATGGGGTCCAAGGTGTACTAGCTAGATGGATAAAGAACTGGCTGGGCAACAGGAGACAGAGAGTAGTAGTGGAAGGGAGTTTCTCAAAATGGAGACGTGTGACCAGTGGTGTTCCACGTGGATCCGTGCTGGGACCACTGTTGTTTGTGATATACATAAATGATTTGGAGGAAAGTATAGGTGGTCTGATTAGCAAGTTTGCAGACGACACTAAGATTGGTGGAGTAGCAGATAGTGAAGGGGACTGTCAGAGAATACAGCAGAATATAGATAGATTGGAGAATTGGGCAGAGAAATGGCAGATGGAGTTCAATCAAGGCAAATGCGAGGTGATGCATTTTGGAAGATCCAATTCAAGAGTGAACTATACAGTAAATGGAAAAGTCCTGGGGAAAATTGATGTACAGAGAGATTTGGGTGTTCAGGTCCATTGTTCCCTGAAGGTGGCAACGCAGGTCAATAGAGTGGTCAAGAAGGCATACGGCATGCTTTCCTTCATCGGACGGGGTATTGAGTACAAGAGTTGGCAGGTCATGTTACAGTTGTATAAGACTTTGGTTCGGCCACATTTGGAATACTGCGTGCAGTTCTGTTCGCCACATTACCAAAAGGATGTAGATGCTTTGGAGAGGGTGCAGAGGAGGTTCACCAGGATGTTGCCTGGTATGGAGGGCGCTAGCTATGAAGAGAGGTTGAGTAGATTAGGATTATTTTCATGAGAAAGACGGAGGTTGAGGGGGGACCTGATTGAGGTGTACAAAATCATGAGAGGTATAGACAGGGTGGATAGCAAGAAGCTTTTTCCAGAGTGGGGGATTCAAATACTAGGGGTCACGAGTTCAAAGTGTGAGGGGAAAAGTTTCGGGGGGATATGCGTGGAAAGTTCTTTACGCAGAGGGTGGTGGGTGCCTGGAATGCGTTGCCAGCGGAGATGGCAAGTTCTCTCCGTACCTCTGCTTCTGTCAAAGCTGCTGCAACCAAAACTAAAAGAAATTGATTTTAAAAGGGTTTTACTTACCCAGCAGCCCCCTGGTCTCCGCTGAAAACAAAAAGAAATTAACTTTACTTTAAACTGACCTTCCCAGCTGCTCACTCGCTCGCAATCTCTGCTCCCGAAAAAGCTGCTGCAGTGATTTATAAAGGTTTAATATAACCTCTGTACTCTATTCCTCTTTTATTAATGACAAGGATCTGGTGTGTCTTTTTAACAGTCTCGTCACCTTATCTTGCCACCTTCAAAGATTTGTGTACATACAGCCCCAGTCTCCCTGTTCCTGCGCCCTCTTTAAAATTGTACCATTAATTTATATTGTCTCTCACTTTTCCGACAAAAATGAATCACTCAATGCACAGAGGCGTAAAATTTTACCTGCCACATGTCTGCCCATTTCATTAGTCTATCAATGCTCCTCTGAACGTTGTCAGTATCCACCTCATTCATACGTAATTTCCAAGTTTCATGTCACCTGTAAACTTTGAAATAATGACCAGGATTTGGGTAAACTGGGAATGATCCCAACACCGGCCCCTGAGGAATAGCAGAGTCCATCTCCTTGCAGTCATTCACTACTACTGTCTGCTTCCTGTCCCTCAGCTAATGCCGTATCCACACTGCCATTGACCCCTGAAATACAAAGTCTTTAAACTCACCACATTGAATGCAGCCTCCTGCTGACAAGCACCAATCTAACTTCTACACTTGGACTGAGGGAGTGCCGCACTGTCAGAGGGTCAGTACTGAGGGAGTGCCGCACTGTCAGAGGGTCAGTACTGAGGGAGTGCCACACTGTCAGAGGGTCAGTACTGAGGGAGTGCCGCACTGTCAGAGGGTCAGTACTGAGGGAGTGCCGCACAGTCAGAGGGTCAGTACTGAGGGAGTGCCGCACTGTCAGAGGGTCAGTACTGAGGGAGTGCCACACTGTCAGAGGGTCAGTACTGAGGGAGTGCCGCACTGTCAGAGGGTCAGTACTGAAGGAGTGCCACACTGTCAGAGGGTCAGTACTGAAGGAGTGCCACACTGTCAGAGGGTCAGTACTGAGGGAGTGCCACACTGTCAGAGGGTCAGTACTGAGGGAGTGCTGCACTATGAGAGAGTCAGTACTGAGGGAGTGCCGCACTGTCAGAGGGTCAGTACTGAGGGAGTGCCGCACAGTCAGAGGGTCAGTATTGAGGGTGCCGCACTGTCAGAGGGTCAGTATTTAGGGGGTGCCGCACTGTCAGAGGGTCAGTACTGAGGGAGTGCCACACTGTCAGAGGGTTAATACTGAAGGAGTGCTGCACTGTCAGAGGGTCAGTACTGAGGGAATGCTGCACTGTCGGTAGGTCAGTACTGAGGGAGTGCTGCATTGTCAGAGGGTCAGTACTGAGGGAGTGCCGCACTGTCAGAGGGTCAGTACTGAAGGAGTGCTGCATTGTCAGAGGGTCAGTACTGAGGGAGTGCCGCACTGTCGGTAGGTCAGTACTGAGGGAGTGCCGCACTGTCGGTGGGTCAGTACTGAGGGAATGCTGCATTGTCGGAGGGTCAGTACTGAGGGAGTGCCGCACTGTCGGTGGGTCAGTACTGAGGGAGTGCTGCATTGTCGGAGGGTCAGTACTGAGGGAGTGCCGCACTGTCGGTAGGTCAGTACTGAGGGAGTGCCGCACTGTCGGTGGGTCAGTACTGAGGGAATGCTGCATTGTCGGAGAGTCAGTACTGAGGGAGTGCTGCACTGTAGGTGGATCAGTACTGAGGGAGTGCTGCACTGTCACAGGGATAATACTAAGGGAGTGCTGCACTGTCAGAGGGTTAGTATTGAGGGGGTGCTGCACTGTCAGAGGGTCAGTACTGAGGGAGTGCTGCACTGTCAGAGGGTCAGTACTGAGGGAGTGCTGCACTGTCGGTAGGTCAGTACTGAGGGAGTGCTGCACTGTCGGTGGGTCAGTACTGAGGGAGTGCTGCACTGTCAGAGGGTCAGTATTGAGGGAGTGCTGCACTGTCGGTGGGTCAGTACTGAGGGAGTGCTGCACTGTAGGTGGGTCAGTACTGAGGGAGTGCTGCACTGTCAGAGGGTCAGTACTGAGGGAGTGCTGCACTGTCGGTGGGTCAGTACTGAGGGAGTGCTGCACTGTAGGTGGGTCAGTACTGAGGGAGTGCTGCACTGTCAGAGGGTCAGTACTGAGGGAGTGCTGCACTGTAGGTGGGTCAGTACTGAGGGAGTGCTGCACTGTCAGAGGGTTAGTATTGAGGGGGTGCTGCACTGTCAGAGGGTCAGTACTGAGGGAGTGCCGCACTGTCAGAGGGTCAGTACTGAGGGAGTGCTGCACTTTCAGAGGTGCTGTCTTTTGGATGAGACATTAAACCAAAGCCCCATCTTCCCTTGTGAACATAAAGGATCCTGTGGCCACTATGTAGAGGAGAATCAGGGAGTTCTCCCCAGTGTTTCTCCCTCAATCAACATCACCAAAACATATTATCTGATCATTATTACATTGCTGTTTGTGGGATCTTGCTGTGTATAAGTTAGTTGCTGCACTTCCTATATTATAAATGCATCTACACTTCGGTACTCCTTTGGCTGAGAAGTGTTTTGGGACAGATTGAAATTATGAAAGGTGCTATTGGAATGCAGTTCGGTCTTACTGTCATTCAGAGAGAGGAGCAGCTCACAGCTCTACCTGTATGTCTGATCTGCACCCTGAACACCAGCCCCCCCACCCCCCCCCCCCCCCCACCCGACCAACTCACCAGGTTTCTGTGATGTCCATTGTAGCTGATCGCTTGATCCCTCAATGAGCAGATCCACAGGGGTGTCCCTGCTGAAAAGCTGCTGTAACCTCAGGGTATCTCCTGTGTACAGCACATTGTGAATGATGTGGTCCTTACACAGCAGCAAAGGTCGTGGCCGCCTCCTGCTCTCCCTCCAGAGCTCAGGCCTTCTCACCCGGGACACACAGCAACTCTGGCAACGCTTGTGGAATTGCAGCTGCTCCCTCCCCTCCACCTCCACCTCCAGGGAGTACAGGGCCATCGAGCTCAACATCAAGCTGTGGCCAGACATCAGAAAGCAGGCACAGCAAGATCCCACTGCCACCTCCTGAATTCACTCAGCCCTCCAGGTCTGCGGGGGGGGGTGGTGGGGGAAGGTGGGGGGCTGCTGGCACAGGCTGAACTCCCTCCCTGACTTCCTGCTGCTGCTTTCAGCACAGACAGAATCAGCTGCTATTTCTGTCTGACAGGAGGCAGTGCAGGAATCTTGTTTACAACAGTAAGAGACTGTCATAAATTAACCCCAACGTCACCATGTTAACATGAGACAAGGTGCAGTGTGCTGCTTTAAAAATTGCTTTATTCCCCAGGAGGGAAAACATACTTGGTACCAAGTCTTTGACACAGAATGCCATCAATATAAACTATTGTGTGAAGCTAGACCAACCCACTTCAGTGTAAAACCACAAACTTCTCAATGAAAGAATCACAGGGTTCCAGGGAAAGGGCAGGAGAGTGGGACTAATTGGAAAACTCTTTCAAAGAGCCAGCACAGGCGCGATGGGTTGAATGGCTTCCTTCTGTGCTGTATGATTTTCTGATCACCCAACACACCAAACCTGTATGTGTAATGAGCTTTCAGACATTACCCACAGCCTGCCCTGTCTAACAGGCTCACCTCCCCTGAAAACTTTCACCTTCAGCCAACACTGCTGAATAAATAAACTGGTCATTTTGCTGGTCTCCATTTGTGGGATCTTACTGTGTGATTAATGGGTATGTTTGCCGATGAACCTGCTCGATATGAGCAACTGGTTATTGTCATGGAGGTGAAATTGGGTATTGATTTGTGTGCTCAGGAACAAGGTGGTGAGAAGAGCCCTCCCCGTCAGATCCTTCCTGCATGCCTAGAGTCTCACCCCCTCCACAAACTGCCCTCGAGGTGGCTGCGGTGGGGAAGAGACAGTTGCCCACCTCCTTCTGGAATGTGTCTTTGCAAAGCAGGTGTGGAAAGAGATGCAGTGGTTTTTGTCGAGGTTCATCCCAAGCAGCTCTGTAACACAGGAGTCTGTGCTCTACGGGCTGTACCCAGGGACGCACACCGAGATAAACATCAACTGCTGCTAGAGAACTATCAATTCGGTGAAAGACACACTTTGGTCTGCCCGAAACTTGCTGGTCTTCCAGCGCAAAAAGTTGTCCACGACCGAATGTTGCTGACTGGCACATTCCAAGGTCCAGGACTACGTGCTGAGGGACGCACTAAAGCTTGGGGCAGCCGCAGCAAAGGCTCAATGGGGAAAGACCATTGTGTAAGGTCCCCCCACCGAGCTGAACTGAGGGGCTGGATCCATGGAAAACCCTTTGGGCTGTATACACCAAATATGGGTTTGCTGTAAAATGTACATGGCATGTAAAATGGAATGGAAGGGTTGTGAGGCAACACTCCTGTATTGAAGGAAACATTTCCTTTGCACTTTCTGGAATGTTAACTGTTAACTGTGCTGTTTTCAACTGTTTTGTAATGCATTTTTTTTTTACAGATTTTTATGAATAAAGTATATTTTTGGTTAAAAAAATTGTTCAGGAACTAGGTGGCAGTTTGAAGGACTAAACAGATTTCTGGAAGTAACTTCAGACAAATGAGGCCCAACAATAGCAGCGGGGGTGAAAGGGTTAATTCCGTGTGAGTAGCAGGATGCTAACTAAGCATGTTACCCTTTCAGCAATCTCTTGTTGTAATAATGACTGCTGGAACTAACACCTCCATTTGCTGATGCTAATGAGGGAGTAATTAATACGAAATGAGGAGCTTTCCCCACATTGCCCTGAAGCAAGTCAGGCTGATTGCCATGGCAATGTGGCCTTGATGGGCAAGAATCAGAGCCTCCACCTCATTGCCTGTCCAATATCAGGCTGCAGCACAAGCAACAGTCCACCTCCGATCAGCTCAGATATCAATTGTTCAGTTAACAGGAGAAGAGTCGGACTTACTGATTGATCAAGTTCATCGGAGGCAAATAACACAGACTGATACTTCAGCAATGTTAGTTTACAACCAAGGAGCAGAGCAACAATACTCTGGGAAACAGATGAACAGGGGATTAGAGCTCACTCAGCATTAACTGTAATGGCGGTTAGATGGAGGTTAATGCTCAGTGATGAACAGACTAACAGGAGAGTAATCCCAAATGGGGATTGACACAAAAAGGAGTAATATTCACAGTGACGAACACAAAATGGTTGGCATCCTTCCACCTATTAAAGATGATGGACACACAGCAAACAATCCATTTAGATGGGCTGTCTTCTCTTGGTGCACCTTTGCTGATGGCTGTGAAGGCCAATCCTTGAGAGGCAGGTTCTTCCACAAGTGCCACATGTGAAGCTGCCACGTGATGCTGTGTGTTGTTGTTTTCGACGTTGGTGCCTGTTGCCAAGCTGCTGTAGCAACTGGTCATCATGGTAGTGCACACCAGTCCACAGGATGTGTCGCTATTTCCCTCTTTCGCCAGCTAGTGACCCCCACGTGCGGTAGTCGACATTTAGGGCCTTCATGTCACGCTTGCAAACATCCTTGAAGCGAAGCTTTGGTGCCTCCCTGGTCACCTGGCCCTGGCTACCTCATCATACAGAAGGTCCTTGGGTGTGCGACTGACTTCCATCCTGCGGACATGTCCGATCCACTGAATCTCCCTCTGTTTGATTAGTGTCAACACACCATGGGATTTTTTTATTATTTGTTCAAGGGATGTGGGTGTCGCTGGCCAGACCAGCATTTATTGCCCATCCCTAATTGCCCTTGAGAAGGTGGTGGTGAGCTGCCTTCTTGAACCGCTGCAGTCCATGTGGGGTAGGTAGACCCACAGTGCTGTTAGGGAGGGAGTTCCAGGATTTTGACCCAGTGACAGTGAAGGAACGGCGATATAGTTCCAAGTCAGGATGGTGTGTGACTTGGAGGGGAACTTGCAGGTGGTGGTGTTCCCATGTATTTGCTGCCCTTGTCCTTCTAGTTGGTAGAGGTCGCGGATTTGGAAGGTGCTGTCTAAGGAGCCTTAGTGCATTGCTGCAGTGCATCTTGTAGATGGTACACACTGCTGCCACTGTGCGTCGGTGGTGGAGGGAGTGACCATTTGGGGATGGGGTGCCAATCAAGCGGGCTGATTTGTCCTGGATGGTGTCGTGCTTCTTGAGTGTTGTTGGAGTTGCACCCATCCAGGCAAGTGGAGAGTATTCCATCACACTCCTGACTTGTGCCTTGTAGATGGTGGACAGGCTTTGGGGAGTCAGGAGGTGAGTCACTCGCCTCAGGATTCCTAACCTCTGACCTGCTCTTGTGGCCACAGTTTTATGTGGCTGGTTCAGTTCAGTTTCTGGTCAATGGTAACCCTCAGGATGTTGATCGTGGGGGATTCAGTGATGGTAATGCCATTGAACATCAAGGGGAGATGGTTAGATTCTGTCTTGTTGGAGATGGGCATTGCCTGGCACTTGTGTGGCACGAATGTTACTTGCCACTTATCAGCCCAAGCTTGGATATTGTCCAGGTCTTGCTGCATTTCGACACTGACTGCTTCAGTATCTGAGGAGTCACGAATGGTGCTGAACATTGTGCAATCATCAGCGAACATCCCCACTTCTGACCTTATGTTTGAAGGAAGATCATTGATGAAGCAGCTGAAGATGGTTGTGCCTAGGACACTACCCTGAGGAACTCCTGCAGTGATGTCCTGGAGCTGAGATGATTGACCTCCAACAACCACAACCATCTTCCTTTGCACTAGGTATGACTCCAACCAGCGAAGAGTTTTCCCCCTGATTCCCACTGACCTCAGTTTTGCTCGGGCTCCTTGATGCCATACTCGGTCAAATGCTGCCTTGATGTCAAGGGCAGTCACTCTCACCTCACCTCTTGAGTTCAGCTCTTTTGTCCATGTTTGAACCAAGGCTGTATGAGGTCAGGGGCTGAGTGGCCCTGGCGGAACCCAAACTGAGCGTCACTGAGCAGGTTATTGCAAAGCAAGTGCCGCTTGATGGCACTGTTAATGATACCTTCCATCACTTTACTGATGATTGAGAGTAGACTGATGGGGCGGTAATTGGCCGGGTTGGACTTGTCCTGCTTTTTGTGTACAGGACATACCTGGGCAATTTTCCACATTGCCGGGTAGATGCCAGTGTTGTAGCTGTACTGGAAGAGCTTGGCTAGGGGCGCGGCAAGTTCTGGAACACAGGTCTTCAGTACTATTGCTGGAATATTGTCAGGGCCCATAGCTTTTGCAGTATCCAGTGCCTTCAGTCGTTTCTTGATATCACGCAGAGTGAACTGAATTGGCTGAAGTTTGGCATCTGTGATGCTGGGGACTTCAGGTGGAGGCCGAGATGGATCATCAACTCGGCACTTCTGGCTGAAGATTGTTGCAACTGCTTCAGCCTTACCTTTCGCACTGATGTGCTGGGCTCCCCCATCATTGAGGATGGGGATATTTATGGAGCCTCCTCCAGTTAGTTGTTTAATTGTCCACCACCATTCACGATTGGATGTGGCAGGACTGCAGAGCCTTGATCTGATCCATTAGTTGTGGGATCGCTTAGCTCTGTCTATCACCTGTCTTTTACGCAGTTTGGCATGCAGACAGTCCTGTGTTGTAGCTTCACCAGGCTGACACCTCATTTTGAGGTATGCCTGGTGCTGCTCCTGGCATGCCCTCCTGCACTCTTCATTGAACCAGGGTTGGTCTCCTGGCTTGTTGGTAATGGTAGAGTGGGGGGGATATGCCAGGCCATGAGGTTTCAGATTGTCGTTGAGTCCCCCACCCAGAGTAAATTCTGTGCCCTCACCACCCTCAGTGCTTCCTCCAATTGGTGTTCAACATGGAGGAGTACTGACTCATCAGCTGAGGGAGGGCGGTAGGTGGTAATCAGCAGGAGGTTTCCAGCTCCATGTTTGACCTGATGCCCTGAGACTTCATGGGGTACGGAGTCAATGTTGAGGATTCCCAGGGCAACTCCCTCCCTACTGTAGACCACTGTCCCGCCACCTCTGCTGGGTCTGTCCTGCCAGTGGGACAGGACATACCCGGGGATGGTGATGGCAGTGTCTGGGACATTGTTTGTAAGGTATGATTCCGTGAGTATGACTATGTCAGGCTGTTGCTTGACTAGTCTGTGAGACAGCTCTCCCAACTTTGGCACAGGCCCCCAGATGTTAGTAAGGAGGACTTTGCAGGATCGAAAGGGCCGGGTTTGCCGTTGTAATTTCCTGTGCCGAGGTTGATGCCGGGTCATCTGTCCGGTTTCATTCCTCTTCTTACACTTTGTCGCGAACAATTGATTGAATAAGATTTTGAAAACCTTTGGGAATTTAAGATTAGTATTCCTTCAGGAATAAAGTCCCACCTGGAAGAAAATAATGTTGATACACAGGAGCATAGGACATTGGAGCAGGAGTAGGCCATTCAGCCCTTCAAGCCTGCTCCACCATTCAATAAGAGCATGGCTGATCTGGTTGTGGTCTCATCTCCACTTCCCTGTCTGTCCCATAACCCTCGACTCCCTTGTCTATAAAACATCTATCTAACACAGTCTTGAATATATTCAATTACCCAGCCTCCACTGCTTTCTGGGGAAGAGAAGTCCACAGACTACCAACCCTCAGGAAAAAAATTTCTCCTCATCTCTGTCTTAAAAGGGAGACCTCTTATTCTTAAACTGTGAAAAAACTGGTAAAATAAAGGTTCAGCATAACTTCCCTGTTTTTGAACTCAATGCCTCTATTTATGAAGCCCAAGATCCCATATGCTTTACTAACCACTCTCTCAATATGTCCTGTCACCTTCAAACATCGATGCACATGCACCCTCAGGTCCCTCTGTTCCTGCACACTCTTTACAACTGTGCCATTAAGTATACTATTGCCTCTCCCTATTCCTTCTGCAAAATGCATCACCTCACAATTCTCTGAATTAAATTCCATCTGCCACCTTTCTGCTCATTCTGCTAACCTATCTATGTCCTGTTGCAGGCAGTTCATATCATCTCACTGTGTGTCGCACCTCCAATTTTGATATCATCGGCAAATTTTGAAATTCTACTCTGTATTCCATGATCAAAGTCATTTATACATACCAAAAAAGCAGTGGTCCCAGTACTGACCCTTCAGGAACACCACTGTCTACCATCCTCCAGTCCGAAAAACAACCAATTACCACAAATCGCTGTTTTCTGTTCTTAAGTTCAATTTTTTTATCCAATTGAACACTGACCCTCCTATTCCATGAGCCCCAATTTTGTCAATCAGCCTTTTATGTGGTACTTTATCAAACACTTTCTTATAATCTAAATAGACAACATCCACCACATTCCCTTTCTCAATCTTCTCTGCTACTTCATCAAAAAATTCAACTCTGTTAGTCAAGCATTATCTGCCTTTTACGAATCCATGCTGGCTCTCCTTAATTAATTCAGACCTCTCCAAGTGCCTGTTGATCTTTGTTCTTGATTATTGCTTCTAAAACCTTACCCACCACTGATGTTAAACTAACTGGCTTATAGTTGCTGAACTGTCTTTACACCCTTTCTTGAATAAGGGTGTCACATTTAAATCATAGAATCATAGAAAGTTCACACCACAGAAAGAGGCCACTTGGCCCATCATATCTGTGCGGCCAAAAAAAGAGCCACCCAGCCTAATCCCACCTTCCAGCATTTGGTCCATAGCCCTGCAGATTACAGCACTTGAGGTGCATATCCAGACTCCTTTTGAATGAGTTGAATGTTTCTGCCTCAACTACCCTTTCAGGCAGTGAGTTCCAGACCCCCACCACTCTCTGGGTGAAATTTCTTTTTCCCCCATCTCCCCTCTAATCTTTCTACCAATCACTTTAAATCTATGCCCCCTCGTCACTGACCTCTCTGCTAAGGTGAATAGACCCTTCACCTCCACTCTATCCAGACCCCTCAAAATTTTGTACATTTCAATCAGATCTCCCCTCAGCCTTCTCTGTTCCAAGGAGAACAACCCCAGCCTATCCAATCTTTCCTCATAGCTGCATTTTTCCAGTCCTGGCAACATCCTTGTAAATCTCCTCTGTACCCTCTCTAGTGCAATTACATCCTTTCTGTAATGAAGTGACCAGAACTGCACACAGTACTCAAGTTGTGGCCTAACCAATGAATTATACAGTTCCAGCATAACCTCCCTGATCTTACAATCTATACCTCGGCTAAGAGAGGAAAGGATTCCATATGCCTTCTTAACCACCGTATCGACGTGTCCTGCTACCTTCAGGGATCTGTGGACATTCACTCCATTTCCTCTACACTACTCAGTATTTTCCCATTAATTGTGTATTTCTTTGTCTTGTTTGACCTCCCCAAATGCATCACCTCACACTTCTCCAGGTTGAAATCCATTTGCCAATTTTCTGCCCATCTGACCAGACCATCAATATCTTCCTGCAGCCTGCAGCTATCCTCCTCGTTATCTACCCAGAGAGTGGTGAACCTGTGGAATTCTCTGCCACAGAAAGCAGTTGAGGCCAAATCATTAAATATATTCAAGAAAGAGTTAGATATAGTTCTTAGCGCTAAAGGGATCAAGGGATATGGGGAGAAATCAGGAACAGGGTACTGAGTTTGGATGATTAGCCATGATCGTATTGAATAGGGGTGCAGGCTCGAAGGGCCGAATGGCCTACTCCTGCTCCTATTTTTCTATGTTTCGATCTTCATTGTTACTTCTTCAAAAAATTTGATCAAGTTGGTCAGACAAGATCTTCCCTTAACAAATCCAAGCTGACTATCCTTGATTAACCTGTGCCTTTCTAAGTGACAGTTTATCCTGTCTCTCAGAATAGATTCCAATAATTTGCCCACTACTGAGGTTAGACTGACTCGCCTTAATTATTCGGTCTATCCTTCGCTCCTATTTTAAACAGAGGTACAACGTTAGCAGTTCTCCAATCCTCCGGCACCACACCTGTATCCAGTGAGGACTGAAAAATGATGGTCAGACCCTCTGCTATTTCCTCTCTTGCTTCTTTTAACAGCCTAGGATACATTTCATCTGGCCCTAGTGATTTATCAACTTTCAAGGATGCCTTTCGCATTAATACTTCCTCTCTCCCTATGTTTTTCACATCAAATAATCACACTCTTCTTCCTTAACTGCAATATCTGCATCGTCCCCCTCTTTTGTTCAAACAAACGCAAAGTGTTTATTATGAACCATACCAATATCTTTCGCTCCTACACATAGGTTACCTTTTTGGTCTTTAATGGGCCCTACTCTCTCCTTAGTTATCCTCTTACTCTTAATGTATTGATAAAACATCTTTGGCTTCACCTTAATTTTGCTTGCCAATATTCTTTCATGCTCTCTGCTTTCCTAATTTCCTTTTTGATTTCACCCCTCCAATTTCTATACTCCTCTCGGCTTTCTGTAGTATTGAGTTCTCGGTGTCAGACATAAGCTTTCCTTTTCTGCCTTATTTTACCCTGCAGGCTCCTTGACATCCATGGGGCTCTAGATTTGGTCGTCTCACCCTTTTTCTTTGTGGGGACATGTTTACTCTGAACCCCTTGAATCTCCCATTTGAATGCCTCCCACTGCTGCTCTCCAATCCTCTGGAACCTCCCCTATATCCAGGAAAGATTGGAAGATTATGACAAGCCCTTCCGTTATCTCCATCCCCTCTTCCTTTAGCAACCTGGGATGCAGGTCATTTGGAGCAGGTGACTTATACACTCTAAACATAGCCAGCCTTTCCAGTACCTCCTCCCTCTCAATTTTTACCCAATACATTGCTTCTACTCTCTCCGCTTCTACAGATATTTTGTCAGTTTCCTCTTCCTTCGTAAACACTGATACAAAATACTCATTAGGTATTCTAGCCTTGCCCTGCACCTCGAAGCCTCTTTGTCTGTAATAGCCCCCACTCCACCTTTTCCTACTGTTATGTGAGCTTTTTTAAAAAAAACTAAGAGGTCTGTGTGTCTTTAAGACTGAGAAAAAGGACTTTCTGTGAACACTGAATGCTCACTTGATGTTTGAAGTGTGCAGGCTGTAAAACTTGTATCCAAGCAACAGGAAGATTTATGACTGTCTTTTGACTTGGTTGTTGGAGAGTTTCAGTTTCTCAGCATGAAACAGACCAGGGAACTTGGAGCAACTAACAGAGAGCTGTGATTTGCTGATAGACCAGATAAAAGACCTAGTTTCTCATGAAAAGAAGCTTTCCAACTCTTAGAAAAAAATGCTACATTTAGGGTGTAGTTTTGACCTGCCTGAAGAGAGAGAAAAAACCCAGGAAAAGAGGAGTTGCTACACTCTGTGGAGGAACACTGCTTTGGAGAAAGGAAGCCTTGTGTATCAGATGTGGCAGATTGTTGTTGCCTCCAGATTCAAGAATCCCTGCCTCAAGAATAAGTCCTGTTGCCTTTTGTGTTTTTGGAAGATCCTGAAATCTCAAGAAAGTTTCTACTGTTAGATTGCTACATTAGAATTTAAGTAGACCTGTTGCTACACCATTTGGTGAGAGATCTGTGTGATGTCAGCTGCAGACGAATTGCCTTGAATACCTACCCATCACAGACTGTTCATTAATTTCATCTGGAGAGACTACGAGTGGCATCCGACTATTCGATTCTGGGACACCTCACCGATCCAGAAATATCCTACCAGACTGTGACAACTAATTATTTTATTATTCCTAAGAAACCGTTGCAACTTAAAACAACCTTTCAAAACCGGTTAACCATTGATTTTTGAATGTATGTGTGTGTATGAGGGTTAGGAAGAACAAGGAGTTATAAAATATTTTCATACATATTGATTTATCTCATTATCATTTAAAACTTGGTTTAATAAATAGTTAATTTTGTTGTTTAAAGAAAGCTCGTTTGGTGTGCTTTATTCTGGGGGATAAATAAAGTGTTTAATTTGGCTATTTTCTGGTAAGTTAGAAACTTTAATAATATGTTGTGACCTGTGGAGACGTGGGACTGAATTAACAGTGCATTACTCCCGGCTTGGTCCTAAAACTACCCACTTACTATTTACAAAAGCAGGAAGTTATGCTTGACCTTGATTAAAGCTTTGGATAGGCCCCAGCTTGAGTATTGTGACCAGTTCTGGTCGTCACAGGAAGGATGTGAGGGTCCTTGAGAGGGTGCAGAGGAGATTTACCAGAATGGTTAAGTAGGAAAAGCTGGATTTGTTCTCCTTAGAACAAGGGAAATTGAGAGGCGATTTAGTAGATGTGTAAACGATTATGACAGGCTTAGATAAGTTAGACAAGGAAAAAATGTGCCCATTAACTAATGGTATAAGGATTAGGGGGCACAGATTGAAAGTTTTGGGCAAAAGATGCAGGGGGAATATGAAAAAGAACATTTTTACACAGCGAGTGATAATGACCTGGAACTCGCTGCCCACAAGGGTGGTGGAAACGGAGACGGTCAATAACTACAAGAGGATAAAAGCAAAATACTGCGGATGCTGGAAATCTGAAATAAAAACAAGAAATGCTGGAATCACTCAGCAGGTCTGGCAGCATCTGTGGAAAGAGAAGCAGAGTTAACGTTTCGGGTCAGTGACCCTTAACGTTAACTCTGCTTCTCTTTCCACAGATGCTGCCAGACCTGCTGAGTGATTCCAGCATTTCTTGTTTTTAACTACAAGAGGAAGTTGGATGGCCACCTGAGAGAAATTGCAGGGCTAAGGGGATTGCACCAGAGAGTGGGACTGACTGCCTAGCTTTGTGGAGAGCCAGCATAGACTCAATGGGCCGAATGGCTTCCTTTTGTGCTGTAAATGACTCTTAGACATGCAGGTACATTATGTTGACTGCCATTTTATTCTTATTTTTAAAAAGGTGGTGAGCTGCCTTCTTGAACCGCTGCAGTCCATGTGGGTACACCCAGAGTGCTGTTAGGAAGGGAGTTCCAGGATTTTGACCCAGTGACAGTGAAGGAACGGCGATATAGTTCCAAGTCAGGATGGTGTGTGACTTGGATAGGAACTTGCAGCTGGTGGTGTTCCCATGCATTTGCTGTCCTTGTCCGTCTAGTTGGTAGACGTTGCGGGTTTGGAAGGTGCTGTCGAAGGAGCCTTGGTGCGTTGCTGCAGTGCATCTTGTAGATGGTACATACTGCTGCCACTGTGCGTCGGTGATGCAGGGAGTGAATGTTTGTAGATGGGGTGCCAATCAAGTGGGCTGCTTTGTCCTGGATGGTGTCGAGCTTCTTGAGTGTTGTTGGAGCTGCACCCATCCAGGCAAGTGGAGATTATTCCATCACACTCCTGACTTGTGCCTTGTAGATGGTGGACAGGCACTGGGGAGCCAGGAGGTGAGTTACTCACTGCAGGATTCCTAGCCTCTGACCTGTTCTTGTAGCCACGGTATTTATATGGCTACTCCAGTTCAGTTTCTGGTCAATGGTAGCCCCTAGGATGTTGATAGTGGGGATTCAGCGATGGTAATGCCAGTGAATGTCAAGGGGAGATGGTTAGATTCTCTCTTGTTGGAGATGGTCATTGCCTGGCACTTGCCTAATGGAAAAACCCACATGCCAAATGGAAAATATCAATTTTGTCGTATGAAACTTTGATTGAAAACTTTTTAATGGACATCATCACAAATAACTTTTTTTTAAAAGCTGAAAAGAATGGAACAAGATGGCCGTGCACAATTTGTATATGAGAAGCCAAAAGGCTGTTTGGGAGACAGAGGTAAATTTGCCAGTCTAGTTAGGACAATGGGGGTGCTCCTTGATTCAATTAATGAGAATGGTTTTGTCAATAGTGGTGATCAAAAGCCTTGGATTTTGAAAGAGCCAACCCCCACCCCACTCCACCAAGTAGGTCTGAAGAACTTTGAATTTCAAACAACATTCCAGAACAAAGAACAAAGAAAATTACAGCACAGGAACAGGCCCTTCGGCCCTCCAAGCCTGCGCCGATCCAAATCCTCTATCTAAACCTGTCGCCTATTTTCTAAGGGTCTGTATCTCTTTGCTTTCTGCCCATTCATGTATCTGTCCAGACACATCTTAAAAGACGCTATCGTGCCGCGTCTACCACCTCCGCTGGCAACGCGTTCCATGCACCCACCACCCTCTGCATAAAGAACTTTCCACGCATATCCCCCCTAAACTTTTCCCCTTTCACTTTGAACTCGTGACCCCTAGTAATTGAATCCCCCACTCTGGGAAAAAGCTTCTTGCTATCCACCCTGTCTATACCTCTCATGATTTTGGACACCTCAATCAGGTCCCCCCTCAACCTCCGTCTTTCTAATGAAAATAATCCTAATCTACTCAACCTCTCTTCATAGCTAGCGCCCTCCATACCAGGCAACATCCTGGTGAACCTCCTCTGCACCCTCTCCAAAGCATCCACATCCTTTTGGTAATGTAGCGACCAGAACTGCACGCAGTATTCCAAATGTGGCCGAACCAAAGTCCTATACAACTGTAACATGACCTGCCAACTCTTGTACTCAATACCCCGTCCGATGAAGGAAAGCATGCCGTATGCCTTCTTGACCACTCTATTGACCTGCGTTGCCACCTTCAGGGAACAGTGGACCTGAACACCCAAATCTCTCTGGACATCAATTTTCCCCAGGACTTTTCCATTTACTGTATAGTTCACTCTTGAATTGGATCTTCCAAAATGAATCACCTCACATTTTCCCTGATTGAACTCCATCTGCCATTTCTCTGCCCAACTCTCCAATCTATCTATATTCTGCTGTATTCTCTGACAGTCCCCTTCACTATCTGCTACTCCACCAATCTTAGTGTCGTCTGCAAACTTGCTAATCAGACCTCCTATACTTTCCTCCAAATCATTAATGTATATCACAAACAACAGTGGTCCCAGCACGGATCCCTGTGGAACACCACTGGTCACACGTCTCCATTTTGAGAAACTCCCCTCTACTGCTACTCTCTGTCTCCTGTTGCTCAGCCAGTTCTTTATCCATCTAGCTAGTACACCTTGGACCCCATGCGCCTTCACTTTCTCCATCAGCCTGCCATGGGGAACCTTATCAAACGCCTTACTGAAGTCCATGTATATGACATCGACAGCCCTTCCCTCATCAATCAACTTTGTCACTTCCTCAACGAATTCTATTAAGTTGGTAAGACATGACCTTCCCTGCACAAAACCATGTTGCCTACCACTGATGAGCCCATTTTCTTCCAAATGGGAATAGATCCTATCCCTCAGTATCTTCTCCAGCAGCTTCCCTACCACTGACGTCAGGCTCACCGGTCTATAATTACCTGGATTATCCCTGCTACCCTTCTTAAACAAGGGGACAACATTAGCAATTCTCCAGTCCTCCGGGACCTCACCCGTGTTTAAGGATGCTGCAAAGAAAACTGAGGTCAATGGGAATCAGGGGGAAAACCCTCCGCTGGTTGGAGTCATACCGAGCGCAAAGGAAGATGGTTGTGGTTGTTGGAGGTCGATCATCTGAGCTCCAGGACATCACTGCAGGAGTTCCTCAGGGGACTATCCTGGGCCCAATCATCTTCAGCTGCTTCATCAATGACCTTCCTTCATTCATAAGGTCAGAAGTGGGGATGTTCACTGATGATTGCACAATGCTCAGCACCATTCGTGACTCCTCAGATACTGAAGCAGTCCGTGTAGAAATGCAGCAAGACCTGGACAATATCCAGACTTGGGCTGATAAGTGGCAAGTAACATTCACACCACACAAGTGCCAGGCAATTACCATCTTCAACAAGAGAGAATCTAACCATCTCCCCTTGACGTTCAACGGCATCACCATCACTGAATCCCCCACGATCAATATCCTAGGGGCTACCATTGAACGGAAACTGAACTGGAGTTACCATATAAATACCGTGGCTACTAGTGCTCTTCGGGGGGGTTTAAACTAATTCAGTAGGGGGATGGGAACCTAAATTGTAGTTCCAGTGTACAGGATGTTGAGAGTAGTGAGGTCAGGGATAAGGTTACAAGGACGCAAGAGGGCACTGGCAAGCAAGAACTTGGTTTAAAGTGTGTCTACTTCAACGCCAGGAGCATCCGGAATAAGGTGGGTGAGCTTGCAGCATGGGTTGGTACCTGGGATCTCGATGTTGTGGCCATTTCGGAGACATGGGTAGAGCAGGGGCAGGAATGGATGTTGCAGGTTCCGGGATTTAGCTGTTTCAGTAAGAACAGAGAAGATGGTAAAAGAAGGAGGGGTGTGGCATTGTTAATCAAGGAGAGTATTACAGCGACAGAAAGGACGTTTGAGGACTCATCTACTGAGGTAGTATGGGCCAAGGTTAGAAACAGGAGAGGAGAGGTCACCCTGTTGGCAGTTTTCTATAGACCTCCGAATAGTTCCAGAGATGTAGAGGAAAGGATAGCGAAGATGATTCTCGACAGGAGCGAGAGTAACAGGGTAGTTGTTATGGGGGACTTTAACTTTCCAAATTTTGACTGGAAATACTATAGTTCGAGTACTTTAGATGGGTCAGTTTTTGTTCAGTGTGTGCAGGAGGGTTTTCTGACACAGTATGCAGACAGGCCAACCAGGGGCGATGCCACATTGGATTTGGTACTGGGTAATGAACCCGGCCAGGTGTTAGATTTAGATGTAGGTGAGCACTTTGGTGATAGTGATCACAATTCGGTTAGGTTTACCTTAGCGATGGGCAGGGACAGGTATATACCGCAGGGCAAGAATTATAGCTGGGGGATGGGAAATTATGATGCGATTAGGCAAGATTTGGGATGCGTAGGATGGGGAAGGAAACTGCAGGGGATGGGCACAATCGAAATGTTGAGCTTATTCAAGGAGCAGCTACTGTGTGTCCTTGATAAGTATGTACCTGTGAGGCAGGGAGGAAGTTGTCGAGCGAGGGAGCCGTGGTTTACTAAAGAAGTTGAAGCGCTCGTCAAGAGGAAGAAGAAGGCTTATGTTAGGATGAGACGTGAAGGCTCAGTTAGGGCGCTTGAGAGTGACAAGTTAGCCAGGAAGGATCGAAAGGGAGAAATAAGAAGAGCCAGGAGAGGACACGAGAAGTCATTGGCGGATAGGATCAGGGAAAACCCTAAGGCTTTCTATAGGTATATCAGGAATAAAAGAATGACTAGAGTTAGATTAGGGCCAATCAAGGATAGTAGTGGGAAGTTGTGTGTGGAATCGGAGGAGATAGGGGAAGCGTAAAATGAATATTTTTCGTCAGTATTTACAGTAGACAAAATGTTGTCGAGGAGAATACTGAGATACAGACTACTAGGCTCGATGGGATTGAGGTTCACAAGGAGGAGGTGTTTGCAATTTTGGAAAGTGTGAAAATAGATAAGTCCCCTGCGCCAGATGGGATTTATCCTAGGATTCTCTGGGAAGCCAGGGAGGAGATTGCAGAGCCTTTGACCTTGATCTTTATGTCGTCATTGTCGACAGGAATAGTGCCGGAAGACTGGAGGATAGCAAATGTTGTCCCCTTGTTCAAGAAGGGGAGTAGAGACAGCCCTGGTAATTATAGACCTGTGAGCCTTACTTCGGTTGTGGGTAAAATGTTGGAAAAGGTTATAAGAGATAGGATTTATAATCATCTTGAAAAGAATAAGTTCATTAGAGATAGTCAGCACGGTTTTGTGAAGGGTAGGTCGTGCCTCACAAACCTTATTGAGTTTTTCGAGAAGGTGACCAAACAGGTGGATGAGGGTAAAGCAGTGGATGTGGTGTATATGGATTTCAGTAAGGCGTTTGATAAGGTTCACCACGGTAGGCTATTGCAGAAAATACGGAAGTATGGGATTGAAGGTGATTTAGAGATTTGGATCAGAAATTGGCTAGCTGAAAGAAGACAGGGGGTGGTGGTTGATGGCAAATGTTCATCCTGGAGTTTAGTTACTAGTGGTGTACCGCAAGGATCTGTTTTGGGGCCACTGCTGTTTGTCATTTTTATAAATGACCTGGAAGAGGGTGTCGAAGGGTGGGTTAGTAAATTTGCGGATGACACGAAGGTCGGTGGAGTTGTGGATAGTGCCGAAGGATGTTGTAGGGTACAGAGGGACATAGATAGATAGGCTGCAGAGCTGGGCTGAGAGATGGCAAATGGAGTTTAATGCGGAAAAGTGTGAGGTGATTCACTTTGGAAGGAGTAACAGGAATGCAGAGTACTGGGCTAATGGGAAGATTCTTGGTAGTGTAGATGAGCAGAGAGATCTTGGTGTCCAGGTACATAAATCCCTGAAAGTTGCTACCCAGGTTAATAGGGCTGTTAAGAAGGCATATGGTGTGTTAGCTTTTATTAGTAGGGGGATCGCGTTTCGGAGCCACGAGGTCATGCTGCAGCTGTACAAAACTCTGGTGAGACCGCACCTGGAGTATTGCGTGCAGTTCTGGTCACCGCATTATAGGAAGGATGTGGAAGCTTTGGAAAGGGTGCAGAGGAGATTTACTAGGATGTTGCCTGGTATGGAGGGAAGGTCTTACGAGGAAAGGCTGAGGGACTTGAGGTTGTTTTCGTTTGAGAGAAGGAGGAGGAGAGGTGACTTAATAGAGACATATAAGATAATCAGAGGGTTAGATAGGGTGGATAGTGAGAGTCTTTTTCCTCGGATGGTGATGGCAAACACGAGGGGACATAGCTTTAAGTTGAGGGGTGATAGATATAGGACAGATGTCAGAGGTAGTTTCTTTACTCAGAGAGTAGTAGGGGTGTGGAACGCCCTGCCTGCAACAGTAGTAGACTCGCCAACATTAAGGGCATTTAAGTGGTCATTGGATAGACATATGGATGAAAATGGAATAGTGTAGGTCAGATGGTTTCACAGGTCGGCGCAACATCGAGGGCCGAAGGGCCTGTACTGCGCTGTAATGTAATGTTCTATGTTCTGAGAGCAGGTCAGAGGCTAGGAATCCTGCGGCGAGTAACTCACCTCCTGACTCCCCAAAGCCTGTCCATCATCTACAAGGCACAAGTCAGGAGTGTGATGGAATACTCTCCACTTGCCTGGATGGGTGCAGCTCCAACAACACTGAAGAAGCTCGACACCATCCAGGACAAAGCAGCCCGCTTGTTGGCACCCCATCTACAAACATTCACTCCCTCCACCACCGACGCACAGTGGCAGCAGTGTGTACCATCTACAAGATGCACTGCAGCAATGCACCAAGGCTGCTTCGACAGCACCTTCCAAGCCCGCGACCTCTACCAACTGGAAGGACAAGGGCAGCAAATACATGGGAACATCACCATCTGCAAGTTCCCGTCCAAGTCACACACCATCCTGCCTTGGAACTATATCGCCGTTCCTTCACTGTCGCTGGGTCAAAATCCTGGAACTCCCTTCCGAACAGCACTGTGCGTCTACCTACCCCACATAGACTGCAGCAGTTCGAGAAGGCAGCTCACCACCACCTTCTCAAGGGCAAATAGGGATGGGCCCTCCAGACTACCAGAAGGACGTGGAGGCTTTGGAGGGTACAGAAGAGGTTTACCAGGATGTTGCCTGGTCTGGAGGGCATTAGCTATGAGGAGAGGTTGGATAAACTCGGATTGTTTTCACTGGAACGACGGAGGTGGAGGGGTGACATGATAGAGATTTACAAAGTTATGAGCGGCATGGACAGAGTGGATAGTCAGAAGCTTTTTCCCAGGGTGGAAGAGTCAGTTACTCGGGGACATAGGTTTAAGGTGAGAGGGGCAAAGTTTAGAGGGGATGTGCGAGGCAAGTTCTTTAGACAGAGGGTGGTGAGTGCCTGGAACTTGATGCCGGGGGAGGTGGTGGAAGCAGGTACGATAGCGACGTTTAAGAGGCGTCTTGACAAATATATGAATAGGATGGGAATAGAGGGATATGGGCCCCGGAAGTGCAGAAGGTGTTAGTTTAGACAGGCATCAAGATCGGCGCAGGCTTGGAGGGCCGAATGGCCTGTTCCTGTGCTGTACTGTTCTTTGTTCTTTGATGTAGTCTACATGGACTTCATTAAGGCTTTTGATAAGGTCCCGCATGGGATACAGGGCAATTTGGAAAATTGGATCCAAAATTGGCTTAGTGGCAGGAGGCAGAGGGTAATGGTCGAGGGTTGTTTTTGCAAGTGGAAGCCTGTGACCAGTGGTGTGCCACAGGGATCGGTGCTGGGACCCTTGCTGTTTGTAGTGTACATTAATGATTTAGACGTGAATATCGGAGGTATGATCAGTAAGTTCGTAGATGACACGAAAATTGGTGGTGTTGTAAATCTCTTCTTTGGCCTCCTTATCTCAAGAGACAATGGATACGCGCCTGGAGGTGGTCAGTGGTGTGTGAAGCTGCGCCTGGAGTGGCTATAAATGCCAATTCTAGAGTGACAAGCTCTTCCACAGGTGCTGCAGAGGAATTTGTTTGTCGGGGCTGTTACACAGTTGGCTCTCTCCTTGCGCCTCTGTCTTTTTTCCTGCCAACTACTAAGTCTCTTCAACTCGCCACACTTTAGCCCCGTCTTTATGGCTGCCCGCCAGCTCTGGCAAACGCTGGCAACTGACTCCCATGACTTGTGATCAATGTCACAGGATTTCATGTCACGTTTGCAGACGTCTTTAAAGCGGAGACATGGATGGCCGGTGGGTCTGATACCAGTGGCGAGCTCGCTGTACAATTTGTCTTTGGGGATCCTGCCATCTTCCATGCGGCTCACATGGCCAAGACATCTCAAGCGCCGCTGACTCAGTAGTGTGTACAAGCTGGGGATGTTGGCCGCCTCGAGGACTTCTGCGTTGGAGATACGGTCCTGCCACCTGATGCCAAGTATTCTCCGGAGGCAGCGAAGATGGAATGAATTGAGACGTCGCTCTTGGCTGATATACGTTGTCCAGGTGGTGTTGTAAATAGTGAGGAGGAAAGCCTTAGATTACAGGACGATATCGATGGGCTGGTAAGATGGGCGGAGCAGTGGCAAATGGAATTTAATCCTGAGAAGTGTGAGGTGATGCATTTTGGGAGGACTAACAAGGCAAGGGAATATACAATGGATGGTAGGACCCTCGGAAGTACAGAATGTCAGAGGGACCTTGGTGTACTTGTCCATAGATCACTGAAGGCAGCAGCACAGGTAGATAAGGTGGTTAGGAAGGCATATGGGATACTTGCCTTTATTAGCCGAGGCATAGAATATAAGAGCAGGGAGGTTATGATGGAGCTGTATAAAACGCTAGTTAGGTCACAGCTGGAGTACTGTGTACAGTTCTGGTCACCACACTACAGGAAGGATGTGATTGCACTGGAGAGGGTGCAGAGGAGATTCACCAGGATGTTGCCTGGGCTGGAGTATTTCAGCTATGAAGAGAGACTGAAAAGGCTAGGGTTGTTTTCCTTGGAGCAGAGAAGGCTGAGGGGGGACATGATTGAGGTGTACAAGATTATGAGCGGCATTGATAGGTTAGATAGGAAGAGACTTTTTCCCTTAGTGGAGGGGTCAATAACCAGGGGGCAGAGATTTAAGGTAAGGGGCAGGAGGTTTAGAGGAGATTTGAGGAAAAATGTTTTCACTCAGGGGGTGGTTGGAATCTGGAACGCACTGCCTGAAGAGGTGGTAGAGGCAGGAACCCTCACAACATTTAAGAAGTATTTAGATGAGCACTTGAAACACCATAGCATACAAGGCTACGGGCCAAGTGCTGGAAAATGGGACTAGAATAGTTAGGTGCTTGATGGCCGGCACAGACACGATGGGCCGAAGGACCTGTTTCTGTGCTGTATAACTCTCTGACTCTATGACTCCAACCAGCGGAGAGTTTTCCCCCTGATTCCCATTGACTCCAGTTTTGCTCGGGCTCCTGGATGCTATACTCAGTCAAATGCAGCCCTGATGTCAAGAGCAGTCACCCCCACCTCACCTCTCTTTGCCACTTTTAGCTTCCTCTTCATCTCCCCTCTCAACATACTGTATTTGACCTGATTCTCACCTGACATGCATCATTCACCCTCTTTTTTTGTTTCATCATTTGCTCAATCTCCCTCGTCATTCAAGGAGCCCAATTTTTGCTTCCCCGACCTTTCACCCTTGTTGGAATGTTACTCGCCTTTACCTGAAGCTTTTTTTTCCTGAACGATAACCCATTATTCCGTTACAGCATTTCCTGTCAGTCTTTGGTTCCATTTTATTCTCGTGAGATCCCCTCTCATCCTATTGAAATTAGCCCTAATCCAACCGAGACATTCTCCTTTATATCATTTCTTGCTTTTCTGCATTACGAGTCTAAAGCTTGGATAAGAGTGATCATCGTATCGTAAGTGCTCTCCCACAGACACTTGGTCCACTTGGCCCACCTCATTTCCCAGCACCAGATCCAGCAATGCCTCCTTTCTAGTTGGATTTTATAACAGACCACTTGGAGAACAGTGGTAGAATCGGACAGAGTCAGCATGGATTTACAAAAGGGGAATCATGCTTGACAAATCTACTAGAATTCTTCGAGGATGTAACTAGTAGAGTTGATGAGGGGGAGCCAGTGGATGTGGTTTATTTGGACTTTCAGAAAGCTTTCGATAAAGTCCCACATTAAAGATTAGATTGTAAAATTAAGTGCATGGGATTGGGGGTAGTGTATTGCGATGGATAGAAAATTGGTTGGCAGACAGGAAACAAAGAGTCGGAATAAATGGGTCTTTTTCCGAATGGCAGGCAGTGACTAGTGGGGGTACCGCAGGGATCGGTGCTAGGACCCCAGCTATTCACAATATATATTAATGATTTAGATGAGGGAACTAAATGTAATATCTCCAAATTTGCAGATGACACAAAACTGGGTGGGAGGGTGAGTTGTGAGGAGGATGCAGAGAGGCTTCAGGGTGATTTGGACAGTTTGAGTGAGTGGGCTAATGCATGGCAGATGCAGTATAATGTGGATAAATGTGAGGTTATCCACTTTGGTAGCAAAAACAGGAAGGCAGATTATTATCTGAAGGGCTATAAACTGAGAGAGGGGAATATGCAGCGAGACCTGGGTGTTCTTGTATACCAGTCACTGAAGGTAAGCATGCAGGTGCAACAGGCGGTAAAAAAGGCAAATGGTATGTTGGCCTTCACAGTGAGAGGATTCGAGTACAGGAGCAGGGATGTCTTGCTGCAATTATACAGGGCCTTGGTGAGGCCACACCTGGAATATTGTGTTTAGTGTTGAGATACAACACTGAAACAGGCCCTTCGGCCCACCGAGTCTGTGCTGACCATCAACCACCCATTTATACTAATCCAACACTAACTCCATATCCCTACCACATCCCCACCTGTCCCTATATTTCCCTACCACCTACCTATACTAGGGGCAATTGCTAATGGCCAATTTACCTATCAACCTGCAAGTCTTTTGGCTTGTGGGAGGAAACCGGAGCACCCGGAGGAAACCCACGCAGACACAGGGAGAACTTGCAAACTCCACACAGGCAGGACCCAGAATTGAACCCGGGTCGCTGGAGCTGTGAGGCTGCAGTGCTAACCACTGCGCCACTGTGCCACCCTTGTGTGCAGTTTTGGTCTCCTTATCTGAGAAAGGATGTTCTTGTTATAGAGGAAATGCAGCAAAGGATTACCGGACTAATTCGTGGGATTGTACAGATTGCTGGGATGGTGGGACTGACGTATGAGGAGAGATTGAGTCAGTTAGGATTATATTCGCTGGAGTTCAGAAGAGTGAGGGGGGATCTCATAGAAACCTCTAAAATTCTAACAGGACTTGACAGGGTAGATGAAGGAAGGATGTTCCCGATGGTGGGGGAGTCCAGAACCAGGGGTCATAGTCTAAGGATACGGGGTAAACCTTTCAGGACTGAATTGAGGAGAAATTTCTTCACCCAGAGAGTGGTGAGCCTGTGGAATTCGCTACCACAGAAAGCAGTTGAGGCCAAAGCATTGTAATTTTTCAAGAAGGAGTGAGATGTAGCTCTTGGGTCTAAAGGGATCAAAGGATATGGGGTGCAGGCTAATGATGGAGCAGGCTCGAAGGGCCGAATGGCCTACTCCTGCTCCTATTTTCTATGTTTCTATGACTGAGAATATTCTGATCAAGGAAATTCTCCTGAACACATTTCAGAAATTCCTTCCCCTCCTTACCCTTTACTCTAACATTATCCCAATCGATGTTTGAGTAATTACAGTTCACAAATATCACCACTCTGTTGTTCTTGCACATTTCTGTGATTTCCCTGCAGATTTTCTCCTTGATCTCTCTCTTTCGCTATTTGGAGGCCTTGAGAATACCCCCAGTCACGTGATCATCTCGCTTTTGTTTCTCAACTCTAACAAAATGGATTCTGTCTTTGCTCCCTCAAGGACATCCCCTCTTTCCAGCACTATAATGTCTTCCTTAATCAGTACTGTCACCTCACCTCCCTTTTGACCTTCTCTATCGTTTCTGAACACTTAATATCCTTGTATATAAAGTTCCCAGTCCTTACCAACACAACACAATACAACACAGTGTTGTGATAAACACATGTGGAATTGAAAGACTGGCTGACTGGGTGAAGTGGTGGGTGTGCACTGCCAATGACATACCCTGAGGGTGGGTACTGCAACCCAATCTGCCACACCATTGGCACTCTCATTATACTCACTGCCCCATTCTCCACGCTGCTACCTCAGAGATTGCAAACGCTGTACCTTTCTGTAGCTGAACTTAAACTCTGCTGACTGCTAACTGTTTGCTCTCAATTCCTCTGCAGTCTGTGATACTGGAGACTGAGAGTATGGGGACTGGGGCTCGGGGTGTGAATGGGATGTGGAGTGAGTTCAATCACAAATAATCTTCAAACTCTTTATTTCTGAATCTGCCTTTTTGTCAGTTCAATTGTTTGAGAAAGTTCCAATGTTCAGTGAGAAGGCTGGGATTTCTCTGAGTGCAGTCGTCACACTCACAGCTAAACAGTGACCTCTCCAATTTCTCAGGCTGTTACCGCTTCTTCTTTTTATTTGCAGCCTCTTGTGCAGCTTTTTCCAAAGCCTCCTTTTCCTTCCTGGCTTTCATTGCTTTCTTCGCTAGTGGAGTCCTAGCAGCCCAGTTCTGAGAGAGTAACAGAAACAGAGAGTTAATGATAGAGAGATACAGAGATAGAGGGGGAGATACAGAGAGAGAAACACTGTACTGGATTTCCCAGTGGGCATCAGGATCCCAACACTGGGCCGGCATGGGGGTCCCAAGCTCACCCATCTCATCAACGCACCCACCAGCACAATTTTCTGGGAGGCGACCTCCTAATAGGCCCCTTGACGCTCACTGTTGTATTAAGGATGATGGACAGGCTCCTGAGGCTGCAATTTTGCTAGGGCTCCTTGATGCCATACTCGGTCAAATGCTGCCTTGATGTCAAGGGCAGTCACTCTCACCTCGCCTCTTGAGTTCAGCTCTTTTGTCCATTTTTTTTAGTTTTAGAGATACAGCACTGAAATAGGCCCTTCGGCCCACCGAGTCTGTGCCGACCATCAACCACCCATTTTATATTAATCCTACACTCATCCCATATTCCTACCACATTCCCACCTGTCCCTATATTTCCCTACCACCTACCTATACTAGGGGCAGTTTATAATGGCCAATTTACCTATCAACCTGCAAGTCTTTTGGTTTGTGGGAGGAAACCGGAGCACCCGGAGAAAACCCACGCAAACACAGGGAGAACTTGCAAACTCCACATAGGCAGTACCCAGAATTGAACCCTGGTCGCTGGAGCTGTGAGGCTGCGGTGCTAACCACTGCGCCACTGTGCCGCCCCATGTTTGAACCAAGGCTGTAATGAGGTCAGGAGCTGAGTGGCCCTGGCGGAACCCAAACTGAGCATCCATGAGCAGGTTATTGCTAATCAAATGCCGCTTGATAGCACTGTCGATGGGGCAGTAATTGGCTGGGTTGGATTTGTCCTGCTTTTTGTGTACAGGACATACCTGGGCAATTTTCCACATTGCAGGGTAGATGCCAGTGTTGTAGCTGCACTGGAACAGCTTGTCTCGGGGAGCGGCAGGTTCTGGAGCACAGGTCTTCAGTACTATTGCTGGAATATTGTCAGGGCCCATAGCCTTTGCAGTATCCACTGCCTTCAGTCGTTTCTTGATATCACGCGGAGTGAATCGAATTGGCTGAAGTCTGGTTTCTGTGATGCTGGGGACTTCAGGAGGAGGCCGAGATGGATCATCAATTCGGCATTTCTGGCTGAAGATTGTTGCAAATACTTCAGCCTTATCTTTCGCACTGATATGCTGGGTTCCCCCATCATTGAGGATGGGGATATTTGTGGAGCCAGCTCCTCCTGTTAGTTATTTAATTGTCCACCACCATTCACGGCTGGATGTGGCAGGACTGCAGAGCTTAGATCTGATCCGTTGGCTGTGGGTTCACTTAGCTCTGTCTATCGCATGCTGCTTACACAGTTTGGTATGCAAGTAGTCCTGACCACTGACGAACGCAAGCAAATGGACCGCTGGGTGGAGCACTACCTAGAACTGTACTCCAGGGAAAATGTAGGCACTGAGACCGCCCTCAATGCAGCCCAGTCTCTGCCAGTCATGGATGAGCTGGACGAACAGCCAACAAAATCGGAACTCAGTGATGCCATCGATTCTCCAGCCAGTGGAAAAGCCCCTGGGAAGGACGGCATTACCCTTGAAACCACCAAGAGTGCCAAGCCTGCTATACTTTCAGCTCTGCACGAACTGCTTTGCCTGTGCTGGGACGAGGGAGCAGTACCACACGACATGCCCAATGCCAACATCATCACCCTCTAAAAGAACAAGGGTGACCGCGGTGACTGCAACAACTACCGTGGAATCTCCCTGCTCAGCATAGTGGGGAAAGTCTTCGCTCGAGTCGTTTTAAACAGCCTCCAGAAACTGGCTGAGCGTGTCTACCCTGAGGCACAGTGTGGCTTTCGAGCAGACAGATCCACCATTGACATGCTGTTCTCCCTTCGCCAGCTACAGGAGAAATGCCGTGAACAACAGATGCCCCTCTACGTTGCTTTCATAGATCTCACCAAAGCCTTTGACCTCGTCAGCTGACATGGTCTCTTCAGACTACTAGAAAAGATCGGATGTCCACCAAAGCTGCTAAGTATCATCTCATTCCATGACAATATGAAAGGCACAATTCAACATGGTGGCTCCTCATCAGACCCCTTTCCTATCCTGAGTGGCGTGAAACAGGGCTGTGTTCTCACACCCACACTGTTTGGGATCTTCTTCTCCCTGCTGCTCTCACATGCGTTCAAGTCTTCAGAAGAAGGAATTTTCCTCCACACAAGATTAGGTGGCAGGTTGTTCAACCTTACCCGTCTAAGAGCGAAGACCAAAGTACAGAAAGTCCTCATCAGGGAACTCCTCTTTGCTGACGATGCTGCATTAACATCTCACACTGAAGAGTGTCTGCAGAGACTCATCGACAGGATTGTGGCTGCCTGCAACGAATTTGGCCGAATCATCAGCCTCAACAAAATGAACATCATGGGACAGGACGTCAGAAATGCTCCATCCATCAATATTGGTGACCACGCTCTGGAAGTGGTTCAAGAGTTCACCTACCTAGGCTCAACTATCACCAGTAACCTGTCACTAGATGCAGAAATCAACAAGTGCATGGGAAAGGCTTCCACTGCTATGTCCAGACTGGCCAAGAGAGTGTGGGAAAATGGCGCACTGACACGGAACACAAAAGTCCGAGTGTATCAAGCCTGTGTCCTCAGTACCTTGCTCAATGGCTGCGAGGCCTGGACAACGTATGTCAGCCAAGAGCGACGTCTCAATTCATTCCATCTTCGCTGCCTCCAGAGAATCCTTGGCATCAGGTGGCAGGGACCATATCTCCAACGCAGAAGCCCTCGAGGCGGCCAACAGCCACAGCATATACACCTTACTGAGCCAGCGGCGCTTGAGATGGCTTGGCCTTGTGACCGCACGGAAGCAGGTTTTTCCCTCTTGTTGGTTCTCCCACCACCTGCCACATGGGCGGCACAGTGGCGCGGTGGTTAGCACCGCAGCCTCACAGCTCCAGTGACCCGGGTTCAGTTCTGGGTACTGCCTGTGTGGAGTTTGCAACTTCTCCCTGTGACCGCGTGGATTTCCGCCGGGTGCTCCAGTTTCCTCCCACAGCCAAAGACTTGCAGGTTGATAGGTAAATTGGCCATTATAAATTGCCCCTAGTGTAGGTAGGTGGTAGGAGGATTGAGGGAAGGTGGGGATGTGGTAGGGGACATGGATTAATGTAGGATTAGAATAAATGGGTGGTTGTTGGTTGGCACAGACTCAGTGGGCCGAAGGGCCTGTTTCAGTGCTGTATCTTTTATAGAAGATGGCAGGATCCCCAAGGACACATTGTACAGTGAGCTCGTCACTGGAATCAGACCCACTGGCCGTCCATGTCTCCGATTTGAAGACGTCTGCAAACGTGACATGAAGTTCTGTGACATTGATCACAAGTCGTGGGAGTCAGTTGCCAGTGATCGCCAGAGCTATAAAGGCGGGGCTAAAGAGAGGCGAGTCGAAGAGACTTAGCAGTTGGCAGGAAAAAAGACAGAAGTGCAAGGAGAGAGCCAACTGTGTAACAGCCCCAACAACCAATTTTATCTGCAGCGCCTGTGGAAGAGTCTGTCACTCCAGAATTGGCCTTTATAGCCACTCCAGGCACTGCTTCACAAACCACTGACCACCTCCAGATGCTTACCTATTGTCTCTCGAGACAAGGAGGCTAAAGAAGAAGTAGTCCTGGGTTGTAGCTTCACCAGGTTGACACCTCATTTTGAGGTATGCCTGGTACTGCTCCTGGCATGCCCTCCTGCACTCTTCATTGAACAAAGAACAAAGAAAATTACAGCACAGGAACAGGCCCTTCGGCCCTCCAAGCCTGCGCCGATCCAGATCCTCTATCTAAACATGACGCCTATTTTCTAAGGGTCTGTATCTCTTTACTTCCTGCCCATTCATGTATCTGTCTTGATACATCTTAAAAGACGCTATCGTGCCCGCGTCTACCACCTCCGCTGGCAACGCGTTCCAGGCACCCACCACCCTCTGCGTAAAGAACTTTCCACGCATATCCCCCCTAAACTTTTCCCCTTTCACTTTGAACTCGTGACCCCTAGTAATTGAATCCCCCACTCTGGGAAAAAGCTTCTTGCTATCCAACCTGTCTATACCTCTCATGATTTTGTACACCTCAATCAGGTCCCCCCTCAACCTCCGTCTTTCTAATGAAAATAATCATAATCTACTCAACCTATCTTCATAGCTAGCGCCCTCCATACCAGGCAACATCCTGGTGAAGCTCCTCCGCACCCTCTCCAAAGCATCCACATCCTTTTGGTAATGTGGCGACCAGAACTGCACGCAGTATTCCAAATGTGGCCGAACCAAAGTCCTATACAACTGTAACATGACCTGTCAACTCTTGTACTCAATACCCCGTCCGATGAAGGAAAGCATGCCGTATGCCTTCTTGACCACTCTATTGACCTGCGTTGCCACCTTCAGGGAACAATGGACCTGAACACCCAAATCTCTCTGCACATCAATTTTCCCCAGGACTTTTCCATTTACTGTATAGTTCACTCTTGAATTGGATCTTCCAAAATGCATCACCTCGCATTTTCCCTGATTGAACTCCATCTGCCATTTCTCTGCCCAACTCTCCAGTCTATCTATATTCTGCTGTATTCTCTGACAGTCCCCTTCACTATCTGCTACTCCACCAATCTTAGTGTCGTCTGCAAACTTGCTAATCAGACCTCCTATACTTTCCTCCAAATCATTTATGTATATCACAAACAACAGTGGTCCCAGCACGGATCCCTGTGGAACACCACTGGTCACACGTCTCCATTTTGAGAAACTCCCTTCCACTGCTACTCTCTGTCTCCTGTTGCCCAGCCAGTTCTTTATCCATCTAGCTAGTACACCTTGGACCCCATGCGCCTTCACTTTCTCCATCAGCCTAACATGGGGAACCTTATCAAACGCCTTACTGAAGTCCATGTATATGACATCTACAGCCCTTCCCTCATCAATCAACTTTGTCACTTCCTCAAAGAATTCTATTAAGTTGGTAAGACATGACCTTCCCTGCACAAAACCATGTTGCCGATCACTGATAAGCCCATTTTCTTCCAAATGGGAATAGATCCTATCCCTCAGTATCTTCTCCAGCAGCTTCCCTACCACTGACATCTGGCTCACCGGTCTATAATTACCTGGATTATCCCTGCTACCCTTCTTAAACAAGGGGACAACATTAGCAATTCTCCAGTCCTCCGGGACCTCACCCGTGTTTAAGGATGCTGCAAAGATATCTGTTAAGGCCCCAGCTATTTCCTCTCTCGCTTCCCACAGTAACCTGGGATAGATCCCATCCGGACCTGGGGATTGTCCACCTTAATGCCTTTTAGAATACCCAACACTTCCTCCCTCCTTATGCCGACTTGACCTAGAGTAATCAAACATCTGTTCCTAACCTCAACATCCGTCATGTCCCTCTCCTCGGTGAATACCGATGCAAAGTACTCGTTTAGAATCTCACCCATTTTCTCTGACTCCACGCATAACTTTCCTCCTTTGTCCTTGAGTGGGCCAATCCTTTCTCTAGTTACCCTCTTGCTCCTTATATATGAATAAAAGGCTTTGGGATTTTCCTTAACCCTGTTTGCTAAAGATATTTCATGACTCCTTTTAGCCCTCTTCATTCCTCGTTTCAGATTGGTCCTACATTCCCGATATTCTTTCAAAGCTTCATCTTTCTTCAGCCACCTAGACCTTATGTATGCTTCCTTTTTCCTCTTAGCTAGTCTTACAATTTCACCTGTCATCCATGGTTCCCTAATCTTGCCATTTCTATCCCTCATTTTCACAGGAACATGTCTCTCCTGCACGCTAAAACCAGGGTTGGTCTCCTGGCTTGATGGTAATGTTAGAGTGGGGAATATGCCGGACCATGAGGTTACAGATTGTGGTTGATTACAATTCTGCTGCTGCTGATGGTCCAAAGCGCCTCATGGATACCCAGTTTTGAGTTGCTAGATCTGTCCCATTTAGCTCAGTGGCAGTGCCACACAACACGATGGTGGGTATCCTCAATGTGAAGGCAGGACTTCGTCTCCAAAAGGACTGTGCAGTGGTCACTCCTACCAATACTGTCATTGACAGGTAGATTGGTGAGGACGAGGTCAAGTAGGTTTTCCCCTCCCACCACCTGCCACATACCCAGTCTAGCAGCTATGTCCTTTAGGAATCAGCCAGCTCGGTCAGTAGTGTTGCTACCAAGCCACTCTTAGTGATAGACATTGAAGTCCCCCACCCAGACTACATTCTGTGTCCTTGCTACCCTGAGTTCTTCTTCCAATTTATGTTCAACATGGTGGAGTACTGACTCATCAGCTGAGTTCGGGCGGTCGGTGGTAATCAGTAGGAGGTTTCCTTGTCCATGATGCCATGAGACTTCATGGGGTCCAGAGTTGATGTTGAGGCCTCCCAGGGCAACTCCCTCCCGACTGCATACCACTGTTACAACACTTCTGGTGGGACAGGACATACCCAGAGATGGTGATGGTGGTGTCTGGGAAATACATATGTGAACATTTGAGCTCAGAGCAGGAGTAGGCCACTCGGCCCTTTGAGCCTGCTCCACCATTCAATAAGATAATGGCTGATCGGATTGTAACCTCAACTCCACATTTCCACCTACCCCCGATAACCTTTCACTCCCTTGCTTATCAAGAATTTTTCTACCTCTGCCTTAAAAATATTCAAAGACTCTGCTTCCACTGCCTTTTGAGGAAGAGAGTTCCAAAACTCACGATCCTCTGAGAGAAAATATTTCCCCTCATCTCTGTGTTAAATGGTCGACCCCTTATTTTTAAACCGTGACCCCTAGTTCTAGATTCCCCCACAAGGGGAAACATCCTTTCCACATCCACCCTGTCAAGACCCCTCAGGATCTGATATGTTTCAATCAAGTCACTGCTTACTCTTCTAAATTCCAGCAGATACGTGCCTAGCCTGTCTAATCTTTCCTCATAAGACAGCCCACCCATTCCAGGTATAAGTCTAGTAAACCTTTTCTGTACTGCCTCCAACACATTTACATCCTTGCTTAAATAAGGAGACCAGTACTGTACACAGTACTCCAGATGTGGTCTCACCAATGCCCTGTGTAACTGAAGCATACTTTTGTATTCAATTCCCCTCACGATAAACAATAACGTTCTATTATCGTTCCTAATTACGTGCTGAACCTGCATACTAACCTTTTGTGATTCATGCACCAGGACACCCAGATCCCTCTGCATCTCAGAGCTCTGCAATCTCTCACCATTTAGATAATATGCTTCTTTTTTATTCTTCCCGCTAAAGTGGACAAATACACACCTTCCCACATTATGCTTTTGGCCAAGTCTTTACCCACTCACTTAACCTATCCATATCCCTTTGTAGCCTCCTTATGTCCTCTTCACAACTTACTTTCCTAACAATCTTTGTGTCATCAACAAATTTAGCAACCATACCTTTGGTCCCTTCATCTAAGTCATTTATATAAATTGTAAATAGTTGAGGCCCCAGCACAGATCCCTGTGGCACACCACTCGTTACATCTTGCCAACCAGAAAATGACCCATTTATGCCTAGGCTCTGTTTCCTGTTCGCTAGCCAATCTTCCATCGATGGCTGGCACAGACACGATGGGCCAAAGGGCCTGTTTCTGTGCTCTATGACTTTATGACCATTAGACTTGATTTTTTATTCCCGATTTATTCAGTGAATTCAGATTTTATCATCTGCTGTGGTGGGATTTGAACCCATGTCCCCATAGCATTAGCTTGGGCTCTGGATTATTAGTCCAGTGACAGCACTACACCATTGCACTGCAGCAATGCACCAAGGCTCCTTAGACAGCACCTTCCAAACCCGCGACCTCTACCACCTAGAAGGACAAGGGCAGCAGATGCATGGGAACATCACCACCTGCAAGTTCCCCTCCAAGTCACACACCATCCTGACTTGGAACTATATCACCGTTCCTTCACTGTCGCTGGGTCAAAATCCTGGAACTCCCTTCCTAACAGCACTGTGGGTGCTCTGTCTCTCTCCCTCCCTCTCCCTCCCCACATCTCTCTCTGTCTCACTCTCACTCGCTCTATGTCACTACCGTCCTGTGCACACCCTGCCCCCATACCGCAAATGCAGTCTCCTCCTGTTGGTAGATGGGTTCAGTTTTGCTGAGGGCTCTGGTGAAGTTATTTGCTGTGAGCGGATTCTTTGCCTGCTGATGGAGTCGGTGCTCAGTGAGCACAGATTTCACCACGTTGACCAGGTGACCTGGTGTGTACCCATCAGAAATCTTCGCCAATGAGGTCAGGTCCAGGGCGCTGGTGATCATTCCGCCATTTTTCTCAATCAGATGTTTCCAGATTACTGACAACAGGAATCAAAGTGTCAGAATATGTGTCCGTTAATTTCCCACTCCTGTCCCAGATGCCATCTCATGCCGGTCCCCCGGACCCCCGGTCCCACGGTCCCCCAGGCCTCAGGTCCCCCAGTCCCCCGTCATCCTGTCCCCCTGTCATCCTGTCCCCCCGTCTCCCTGTTCCCCGTCTCCCTGTTCCCCGTCTCCCTGTTCCCCGTCTCCCTGTCCCCCGTCTCCCTGTCCCCCGTCTCCCAGTCCCCCGTCTCCCAGTCCCCCGTCTCCCAGTCCCCCAGGTCTCAATTCCCCCAGTCCCCCCGGTCCCCCGTCTCCCGGTACCCCCGTCTCCCAGTTCCCCCGTCTCCCGGTTCCCCCGTCTCCCGGTCCACCGTCTCGTGGTCCCCCAGTCCCCAGTACCCCTGTCCCACATCTACCAGGTCCCCCGTCCCCCGTCTCCCAGTTCCCCAGTCCCCCAGTACCCCTGTCCCCCATCTACCAGGTCCCCCATCTCCCAGGCCTCAGGTCCCCCAGTCCCCCATCTCCCAGTCCCCCGGGCCTCAGGTCCCCCAGTCCCCCAGGTCCCCCAGTCCCCCGTCATCCTGTCCCCCCGTCTCCCTGTTCCCCGTCTCCCTGTTCCCCGTCTCCCTGTCCCCCGTCTCCCTGTCCCCCGTCTCCCAGTCCCCCAGGTCTCAATTCCCCCAGTCCCCCCGGTCCTCCATCTCCCAGTTTCCCCCGTCTCCCAGTCCCCCAGGTCTCAATTCCCCCAGTCCCCCCGGTCCCCCGTCTCCCGGTACCCCCGTCTCCCGGTTCCCCCGTCTCCCGGTTCCCCCGTCTCCCGGTTCCCCCGTCTCCCGGTCCACCGTCTCGTGGTCCCCCAGTCCCCAGTACCCCTGTCCCCCATCTACCAGGTCCCCCGTCCCCCGTCTCCCAGTTCCCCAGTACCCCTGTACCCCATATGCCAGGTCCCCCGTCTCCCAGTTCCCCAGTTCCCCAGTACCCGTCTCCCGGTCTGCCGGGCCCCGGTCTCCTGGTCCCTCAGTCTCCCAGTCCCACAGATCCCCAGAGCCCCAGTTTCTAGTTCTGGGTATAGAGGAGATTTACTAGACTGGTACCAGGAATGAGGGAGGTTAGTGATGTGGAGAGACTGGAGAAGCTGGGATTGTTCTCCTTAGAACAGAGAAGATTCAGAGGAGATTTAATAGAGCTGTTCAAAATCATGAAGGGTTTTGATAAAGTAAATAAGGAGAAACCGTGGAAGCAGATTCAGTGGTAACTTTCAAAAGGAAATGTAATAAATATGTGAAGGGAAAGATTTACAGGCTTGTGGGGAAAGATCAGGGGAGTGGATCTAATTACGGTTATCTCTTGCAAAGAACCAGCACAGACTAGTGCAAATCTGAAAAGTATCTGTACAACAAGGATTGTTATAGAGTCAGAGTCATTTACAGCACAGAAGCAGGCCATTCAGCCCACTGAGTCCATGCCAGCTCTCTATGGAGCTATGCAGTCAGTCCCACTCTCCCGCACGATCCCCATGGCCCGGCAAGTCTATTTCTCTCAGGTGACCATCCAACTTCCTCTTGAAGTCATTGATCGTTTCCGCTTCCACCACCCTTGTGGGCAGCGTGTTCCAGGTCATTACCACTCGCTGTGTGAAAAAGCTCTTCCTCATATTCCCCCTGCATCTCTTGCCCAAAACTTTCAATCTGTGTTACCTAGTCCTTTTACCATTTGTTAATGGGAAGAGTTTTTCTTTGTCTAACTTATCCAAGCCTGTTATAATCTTGTACATTTTTATTAAATCTCCCCTCAATCTATAGAACCATTGAAAGGTTACGGTACAGAAGCAGGCCATTCAGCCCATCGTGTCTGCGCCAGCTGAAATACTAGCCGCCTGATCTAATCCCACCTTCCAGCACCTGGTCCATAGCCCTTCAGGTTACAGCACTTCAGGTGCAAGTCCAAGTACCCTTTAAATGCAATCTCCTTTGCTCCAGCTTCTCTCACCTAACCTTGGAACTAAAACCCCTCATCCCTGGACCATTCTGGTAAATCTCCTCTACCCCCTCTCAAGGACCCTCACATCCTTCCTAAAGTGTGGCGACCAGAACTGGATGCAATAATTATGGCCTAACCAGTGTTTATAAAGATTCAGCATAACTTCCCTGTTTTTGAACTCAATCCCTCTATTTATGAAGCCCAAGATCCCATATGCTTTACTAACCACTCTCTCAATATGTCCTGTCATCTTCAAAGATCAATGCACATGAACCCCCAGGTCCCTCTGTTCCTGTACACTCTTTACAACTGCACCATTAAGTATATATTGCCTCTCCCTTTCCCTTCTGCCAAAATCCATCACCTCACACTTGTCAGTATTAAATCCCATCAGCCACCAGTCTGCCCATTCTGCTAGTCTGTCTATGTCCTGCTGCAGGTGGTTTGTATCATCCTCACTGCTTGCCAATTCCACCAAGTTTGGTGT
Organism: Heterodontus francisci; assembly: GCF_036365525.1. Classification (NCBI taxonomy): domain Eukaryota; kingdom Metazoa; phylum Chordata; class Chondrichthyes; order Heterodontiformes; family Heterodontidae; genus Heterodontus; species Heterodontus francisci. The sequence continues at coordinate 3,012,648 of NC_090375.1, read as the reverse complement.
CATCGGCATATTTTGAATTTCTCCTCTGCATTCCAAGATCCAAGTCATTTATATATAGCCAAAAAAGCAGTGGTCGCAGCACTGACCCTTGGGGAACACCATTGTCTACCATCCTCCAGTCTGAAGAACAATCATTTACTGCGACTCGCTGGTTTTTTTAGATTAGATTAGAACATTAGAACATTACAGCGCAGTACAGGCCCTTCGGCCCTCGATGTTGCGCCGATCATCTGACCTACACTATTCCATTTTCATCCATATGTCTATCCAATGACCACTTCAATGCCCTTAAAGTTGGCGAGTCTACTACTGCTGCAGGCAGGGCGTTCCACGCCCCGACTACTCTCTGTGTAAAGAAACTACCTCTGACATCTGTCCTATATCTATCACCCCTCAACTTAAAGCTATGTCCCCTCGTGTTTGCCATCATCATCCGAGGAAAAAGACTCTCACTATCCACCCTATCTAACCCTCTGATTATCTTATATGTCTCTATTAAGTCACCTCTCCTCCTCCTTCTCTCCAACGAAAACAACCTCAAGTCCCTCAGCCTTTCCTCGTAAGACCTTCCCTCCATACCAGGCAACATCCTAGTAAATCTCCTCTGCATCCTTTCCATAGCTTCCAAATCCTTCCTATAATGCGGTGACCAGAACTGCACGCAATACTCCAGCTGCGGCCTCACCAGAGTTTTGTACAGCTGCAGCATGACCTCGTGGCTCCGAAACTCGATCCCCCTACTAATAAAAGCTAACACACCATATGCCTTCTTAACAGCCCTATTAACCTGGGTAGCAACCTTCAGGGATTTATGTACCTGGACACCAAGATCTCTCTGCTCATCTACACTACCAAGAATCTTCCCATTAGCCCAGTACTCTGCATTGCTGTTACTCCTTCCAAAGTGAATCACCTCACACTTCTCCGCATTAAACTCCACTTGCCATCTCTCAGCCCAGCTCTGCAGCCTATCTATGTTCCTCTGTACCCTACAACACCCTTCGACACTATCCACAACTCCACCGACCTTCGTGTCATCCGTTTTCTGTCCTTAAGCCAATTTTTTTTATCCAATTGAACACTGACCCTCCCATTCCATGAGCCTCGATTTTGTTAACCGGTCTTTTATGTGGTACTTTATCAAATGCTTTCTTAAAATCCATATAAACAATATCCACTGCATTCCCTTCATCAACTTCTCTGTTGCTTCATCAAAAAATTCAATTTGATTAGTCAAGCATGAGCTTGAACCTCTCTAAGTCCCTGCTGATATTTTCCCTGATTATTGTTTCTAAAACCTTCCCCCCCACTGATATTAAACTAACTGGTCTGTAGTTACTAGGACTGTCCTTACACACTTTCTTGAATATGGGTGTCACATTTGAATCATAGAAATCATAGAACCATAGAAAGATTAAGGCACAGAAAGAGGCCATGGGTCCATTGTGTTTGTGCTGGCCAAAAAATGGGACGGGCAGTGAGGGACGGGCAGTGAGGGACGGGCAGTGAGGGACGGGCAGTGAGGGACAGAGGGTGAGGGACGGGCTGTGAGGGACGGGCAGTGAGGGATGGGCTGTGCGGGACGAGCAGTGAGGGACAGAGGGTGAGGGACGGGCTGCGGGATGGGCAGTGAGGGATGAGCAGTGAGGTACGGGCTGTGCGGGACGAGCAGTGAGGGACAGAGGGTGAGGGACGGGCTGTGCGGGATGGGCTGTGAGGGACGGGCAGTGAGGGACAGAGGGTGAGGGACGGGCTGTGAGGGACAGAGGGTGAGGGACGGGCTGTGCGGGACGAGCAGTGAGGGACAGAGGGTGAGGGACGGGCTGTGAGGGACAGAGGGTGAGGGACGGGCTGTGCGGGACGGGCAGTGAGGGACAGAGGGTGAGGGACGAGCAGTGAGGGACAGAGGGTGAGGGACGGGCTGTGCGGGATGGGCTGTGAGGGACGGGCAGTGAGGGACAGAGGGTGAGGGACGGGCTGTGAGGGACGGGCAGTGAGGGACGGGCTGTGCGGGACGAGCAGTGAGGGACAGAGGGTGAGGGACGGGCTGTGCGGGATGGGCTGTGAGGGACGGGCAGTGAGGGACAGAGGGTGAGGGACGGGCTGTGAGGGACAGAGGGTGAGGGACGGGCTGTGCGGGATGGGCTGTGAGGGACGGGCAGTGAGGGACGGGCTGTGAGGGACGGGCAGTGAGGGACAGAGGGTGAGGGACGGGCTGTGAGGGACAGAGGGTGAGGGACGGGCTGTGCGGGATGGGCTGTGAGGGACGGGCTGTGAGGGACGGGCTGTGAGGGACAGAGGGTGAGGGACGGGCAGTGAGGGACGGGCAGTGAGGGACAGAGGGTGAGGGACAGAGGGTGAGGGACAGAGGGTGAGGGACAGAGGGTGAGGGACAGAGGGTGAGGGACGGGCTGTGAGGGACGGGCTGTGAGGGACAGAGGGTGAGGGAGAGAGTGAGGGACAGAGGGTGAGGGACGGGCAGTGAGGGACGGGCAGTGAGGGACGGGCGGTGAGGGACGGGCAGTGAGGGACAGAGGGTGAGGACGGGCTGTGAGCGACAAAGGGTGAGGGACAGAGGGTGAGGGACGGGCTGTGAGGGACGGGCTGTGACGGACGGGCAATGAGGGACAGAGGGTGAGGGACAGAGGGTGAGGGACAGAGGGTGAGGGACAGAGGGTGAGGGACGGGCTGTGAGGGACAGAGGGTGAGGGACAGAGGGTGAGGGACAGAGGGTGAGGGACGGGCTGTGAGGGACGGGCTGTGAGGGACGGGCAGTGAGGGACGGGCGGTGAGGGACGGACGGTGAGGGACAGAGGGTGAGGGACGGGCAGTGAGGGACTGGCAGTGAGGGACAGAGGGTGAGGGATGGGCTGTGAGGGACAGAGGGTGAGGGACGGGCAGTGAGGGACAGAGGGTGAGGGACGGGCTGTGAGGGACGGGCTGTGAGGGACGGACAGTGAGGGACGGGCGGTGAGGGACAGAGGGTGAGGGACAGAGGGTGAGGGACAGAGAGTGAGGGACAGGCTGTGAGGGACAGGCTGTGAGGGACAGGCTGTGAGGGACAGAGGGTGAGGGACGGGCTGTGAGGGACAGAGGGTGAGGGACGGGCAGTGAGGGACGGGCAGTGAGGGACAGAGGGTGAGGGATGGGCTGTGAGGGACGGGCAGTGAGGGACAGAGGGTGAGGGACAGAGGGTGAGGGACGGGCAGTGAGGGACGGGCAGTGAGGGACAGAGGGTGAGGGACGGGCTGTGAGGGACGGGCTGTGAGGGACGGGCTGTGAGGGACGGGCTGTGAGGGACAGAGGGTGAGGGAAAGAGAGTGAGGGACAGAGGGTGAGGGACGGGCAGTGAGGGACGGGCAGTGAGGGACGGGCTGTGAGGGACGGGCTGTGAGGGACGGGCTGTGAGGGACGGGCTGTGAGGGACAGAGGGTGAGCGACAGAGGGTGAGGGACGGGCAGTGAGGGACGTGCAGTGAGGGACGTGCAGTGGGGAAGGGGCTGTGAGGGATGGGCATTGAGGGACAGGCTGTGAGGGACGGGCTGTGAGGGACGGGCTATGAGGGTCAGAGGGTGAGGGACGGGCTGTGAGCGACAGAGGGTGAGGGACAGAGGGTGAGGGACGGGCTGTGAGGGACGGGCTGTGAGGGACGGGCTGTGAGGGACAGAGGGTGTGGGACAGAGGGTGAGGGACAGAGGGTGAGGGACGGGCTGTGAGGGACGGGCTGTGAGGGACAGAGGGTGAGGGACGGGCTGTGAGGGACGGGCAGTGAGGGACAGGCTGTGAGGGACGGGCAGTGAGGGACAGAGGGTGAGGGACAGGCTGTGAGGGACAGGCTGTGAGGGACAGAGGGTGAGGGACGGGCTGTGAGGGACGGGCAGTGAGGGACGGGCAGTGAGGGACAGAGGGTGAGGGACGGGCTGTGAGCGACAGAGGGTGAGGGACAGAGGGTGACGGACGGGCAGTGAGGGACGGGCAGTGAGGGACGGGCAGTGAGGGACGGGCTGTGAGGGACAGAGGGTGAGGGACAGAGGGTGAGGGACGGGCTGTGAGGGACGGGCTGTGAGGGACGGGCTGTGAGGGACGGGCTGTGAGGGACAGAGGGTGAGGGACGGGCTGTGAGGGACAGAGGGTGAGGGACAGAGGGTGAGGGACAGAGGGTGAGGGACAGAGGGTGAGGGACGGGCTGTGAGGGACGGGCTGTGAGGGACGGGCTGTGAGGGACGGGCTGTGAGGGACAGAGGGTGACGGACGGGCTGTGACGGACGGGCAGTGACGGATGGGCAGTGAGGGACGGGCTGTGAGGGACAGAGGGTGAGGGACAGAGGGTGAGGGACGGGCTGTGAGGGACGGGCTGTGAGGGACGGGCTGTGAGGGACAGAGGGTGAGGGACAGAGGGTGAGGGACGGGCTGTGAGGGACGGGCTGTGAGGGACAGAGGGTGAGGGACAGAGGGTGAGGGACGGGCTGTGAGGGACGGGCTGTGAGGGACGGGCTGTGAGGGACAGAGGGTGAGGGACGGGCTGTGAGGGACGGGCTGTGAGGGACAGAGGGTGAGGGACGGGCTGTGAGGGACGGGCTGTGAGGGACGGGCTGTGAGGGACGGGCTGTGAGGGACGGGCTGTGAGGGACAGGCTGATAGGGACGGGCTGTGAGGGACGGGCTGTGAGGGACGGGCAGTGAGGGACAGGCTGTGAGGGACGGGCAGTGAGGGACGGGCTGTGAGGGACAGGCTGTGAGGGACGGGCTGTGAGGGACGGGCAGTGAGGGACAGGCTGTGAGGGACGGGGAGTTGGAGATGGCAGTGTGGGACTGGACGGGGATTACGGGACGAGGATTACGGGATGGGAATTGTTGGACTCTCCAGGAAGAGAGAGGGAGGTAAAAGGGGTGGAGGAGTTGCATTACTGGTCAAAGAGGATATCACAGCTGTGCTGAAGGAGGGCGCTATGGAGGACTCGAGCAGTGAGGCAATATGGACAGAACTCAGAAATAGGAAGGGTGCGGTAACAATGTTGGGGCTGTACTACAGGCCTCCCAACAGCGAGCGTGAGATAGGGGTACAAATATGTAAACAGATTATGGAAAGATGTAGGAGCAACAGGGTGGTGGTGATAGGAGATTTTAATTTTCCCAACATTGACTGGGATTCACTTAGTGTTCGAGGTCCAGATGGAGCAGAATTTGTGAGGAGCATCCTGGAGGGTTTTCTAGAGCAGTATGTAAATAGTCCAACTCGGGAAGGGGCCATACTGGACCTGGTGTTGGGGAATGAGCCCGGCCAGGTTGTTGAAGTTTCAGTAGGGGACTACTTTGGGAATAGTGATCACAATTCCGTAAGCTTTAAAATACTCATGGACAAAGATGAGAGTGGTCCTAAAGGAAGAGTGCTAAATTGGGGGAAGGCCAACTACACCAAAATTCGGCAGGACCTGGGGAATGTAGATTGGGAGCAGCTGTTTGAAGGTAAATCCACATGTGATATGTGAGAGGCTTTTAAAGAGAGGTTGATTAGCGTGCAGGAGAGACATGTTCCTGTGAAAATGAGGGATAGAAATGGCAAGATTAGGGAACCATGGATGACAGGTGAAATTGTGAGACTAGCTCAGAGGAAAAAGGAAGCATACATAAGGTCTAGGTGGCTGAAGAAAGACGAAGCTTTGAAAGAATATCGGGAGTGTAGGACCAATCTGAAACGAGGAATTAAGAGGGTTAAAAGGGGTCATGAAATATCTTTAGCAAACAGAGTTAAGGAAAATCCCAAAGCCTTTTATTCATATATAAGGAGCAAGAGGGTAACTAGAGAAAGGATTGGCCCACTCAAGGACAAAGGAGGAAAGTTATGCGTGGAGTCAGAGAAAATGGGTGAGATTCTAAACGAGTACTTTGCATCGGTATTCACCGAGGAGAGGGACATGACGGATGTTGAGGTTAGGGACAGATGTTTGATTACTCTAGGTCAAGTCGGCATAAGGAGGGAGGAGGTGTTGGGTATTCTAAAAGGCATTAAGGTGGACAAGTCCCCAGGTCCGGATGGGATCTATCCCAGGTTTCTGAGGGAAGCGAGAGAGGAAATAGCTGGGGCCTTAACAGATATCTTTGCAGCATCCTTAAACACGGGTGAGGTCCCGGAGGACTGGAGAATTGCTAATGTTGTCCCCTTGTTTAAGGAGGCTAGCAGGGATAATCCAGGTAATTATAGACCGGTGAGCCTGACGTCAGTGGTAGGGAAGCTGCTGGAGAAGACACTGAGGGATAGGATCTATTCCCATTTGGAAGAAAATGGGCTCATCAGTGATAGGCAACATGGTTTTGTGCAGGGAAGGTCATGTCTTACCAACTTAATAGAATTCTTTGAGGAAGTGACAAAGTTGATTGATGAGGGAAGGGCTGTAGATGTCATATACATGGACTTCAGTAAGGCGTTTGATAAGATTCCCCATGGTAGGCTGATGGAGAAAGTGAAGTCGCATGGGGTCCAAGGTGTACTAGCTAGATGGATAAAGAACTGGCTGGGCAACAGGAGACAGAGAGTAGCAGTGGAAGGGAGTTTCTCAAAATGGAGACGTGTGACCAGTGGTGTTCCACAGGGATCCGTGCTGGGACCACTGTTGTTTGTGATATACATAAATGATTTGGAGGAAAGTATAGGTGGTCTGATCAGCAAGTTTGCAGACGACACTAAGATTGGTGGAGTAGCAGATAGTGAAGGGGACTGTCAGAGAATACAGCAGAATATAGATAGATTGGAGAGTTGGGCAGAGAAATGGCAGATGGAGTTCAATCAGGGCAAATGCGAGGTGATGCATTTTGGAAGATCCAATTCAAGAGTGAACTAAACAGTAAATGGAAAAGTCCTGGGGAAAATTGATGTGCAGAGAGATTTGGGTGTTCAGGTCCATTGTTCCCTGAAGGTGGCAACGCAGGTCAATAGAGTGGTCAAGAAGGCATATGGCATGCTTTCCTTCATCGGACGGGGTATTGAGTACAAGAGTTGGCAGGTCATGTTACAGTTGTATAGGACTTTGGTTCGGCCACATTTGGAATACTGCGTGCAGTTCTGGTCGCCACATTACCAAAAGGATGTAGATGCTTTGGAGAGGGTGCAGAGGAGGTTCACCAGGATGTTGCCTGGTATGGAGGGCGCTAGCTATGAAGAGAGGTTGAGTAGATTAGGATTATTTTCATTAGAAAGGCGGAGGTTGAGGGGGGACCTGATTGAGGTGTACAAAATCATGAGAGGTATAGACAGGGTGGATAGCAAGAAGCTTTTTCCCAGAGTGGGGGATTCAATTACTAGGGTCACGAGTTCAAAGTGAAAGGGGAAAAGTTTAGGGGGGATATGCGTGGAAAGTTCTTTACGCAGAGGGTGGTGGGTGCCTGGAACGCGTTGACAGTGGAGGTGGTAGACGCGGGCACGATAGCGTCTTTTAAGATGTATCCAGACAGATACATGAATGGGCAGGAAGCAAAGAGATACAGACCCTTAGAA